>NC_089756.1:4622997-4625497 GCF_040412425.1 Macrobrachium rosenbergii | reverse complement strand
TTTATAATGATATACACCGTCATGACACTACAAAGTATTCGCTATAACGAAATCCGAAGGTAAAAACGAAGAAGAAACGATCGAATTGATCAGAAAATTCGCCAAGAATATTTAATTTAGCAATACAGCCAAGCAGTGAAGTATATGTTTAACACTTACAGTATATTAAAAATTATTATAAATTAGGATCAAAATTCACATAAACTCTGATCTAAAAATTTATGTTATAGGGGATTTAGATTTATTGTTGTAGGTTAACCATACATCTGACAGTGCATGGAATAAAAAGTGGAGCGTCAGGAGAAAAACAAGAATTAACCAAGTACCACTGAAGGAAAAGGTGACGTAAAAACGAAAATTTCATTTCTTTTGTCTGTGTTTCTATGTCTGTCACGGGGTGGGGGTTTTATTTTGAGTTAAAAAAATTTCTGGAGTGACATAGAGGCCGTGTGAAAAATTTTGTCTGGGTCTGTCAAGCTGTTAGGATTTCTATAGTAGGCAAACAAATATATAAACATTCACGTTTATATATATATAGATATATATATATATATATATATATATATATATATATATATATATATATATATATATATATATATATATATATATTATATATATATTATATATACATATATATATGTATACACACACATATATATGTATATATATATACATACTATATATATATATATGTATATATATGTATAACTGAATCACGAAAAAGTAAAGGACTAGTGTCGAAAGGCCTCGCAGCACTCCAGTGTTTCCATTTCCTTCGTGGATTTTATCTTTATTTATATGTATATATATACGTGTATATATATATACGTATATATATACATATATATATATATACTGTGTATATATATAAATATATATATATATATATATATATATATAATACATTATATATACATATATATATATATATATAATTATATATATATATATATATATATATATATATATATATATATATATATATATATATATATATATATATTCTTATGTGGGTCCTTTGGCTGATGAGTTTTTTTTATTAATTACTGTGATTTATGTAGCCCTGCTCTACCTAAGACCCACGTAATCCTGTCAATTAAAGCTAAAAGTTACCCCAAAAGACAGACAATTACTTTATTAGATTAGGTCACCAATCAGAACTATGTTATTGAATAATTGGATTATTTCTAGAACAAATGAATTAAATAACTCATTTATTACCCACCTAGTTCCAACAAAAGAAAGAATGTGCTGTTACGATGAGGGCATTTATATGAGCCAATTAGTCAGTTTCGGTCACAGTAATATTTCCCCCTACTTTCGGTTGTAACGCAATGGATGATCATTCTAGTTATCTCTATCGTAAGAAATGTTAGTATTTTAAAGGCCATTCCTCTTCCAAACAATGGTACAATTAGGTTCCAAGGCTGCTTGAGTATTACCTATACTTGAATTCTCCCCAATTCCTACTTGCTGCAAGGGGGGAATACCTATTGCAATCTCACTAGGCAATAATAATTATTCATATACTTGACTTCATACAGGAATTATGGTTCCACCAGGATCTCTAGTCAGTGGCTGAGCAAGGGGGGAAAAAATGGAAATAGACATACAGTGGAAGAAATACCAGCAGATCGACGAAATCTTGTCAATTCCAGACTTACCTTTATGTAGGCTGCTTGCGCACTGCAAGGGACGCCCGGGATTTCTGGAACAACGTGTTGCGTCTATTCGCTTAGTAAAAAGACAGAAGGGACAAAGGACAGAATTATCAGGAGCACTGATGCGTGTGTGCTCTCTAAGACGGTTGTGCTCTCTCTGTGACCCTAGGTCGGAAGCAGGGTCTCTGTGTTTTCGTGAACAGCGCTCCTTCAATAGCCTCCGGCAGTCTGAAAACTGACAAAACATCGCCGATACATGGTGCAGAGGAAAGGAATGCTTAAGAACACCCTCACTAGAGGTGACCTGGTGAAAACCTCCCTGTTGGATAGGTCTCTGATACTAACTTATAAGCCGTTAGGAACTGTTAATTTTGAAAACACAACCTAGCCCTCTTCTCTCTGCTTTTCCCAGAACGTTCTTCTGGTCTTTGTTAGGTCCCGTTGCTAGGTAACCAGTTGGTTCTTAGGCACGTAAAATAAATCTAATCCTTCGGGCAGCCCTCTCTAGGAGAGCTGTTAATCAGCTCAGTGGTCTGGTTAAACTAAGATATACTTAACTTTATTTTAGGAGTATATTAATACTACAATAATGCAGGGAGGTCGAACAGCAGAATATTTATAAATATATAATATATATATATATATATATATATATATATATATATATATATATATATATATATATATATATATATATATATAAAAGGTTATTGTCTCTGAGTTGACTGACATTTGAAGAAAAGCAGCTAAATTGACAATTCAGTTTCATGGATACTATCGCACTATATTCTTTGCCTAAACCCTTCGTAACCAGCTTCAGATCTGTAGTATACTTT
>NC_089756.1:4610497-4620497 GCF_040412425.1 Macrobrachium rosenbergii | reverse complement strand
ATAAGTAGTTGTTACCCCCTTATGAAGTAGTTATCCTTATTTAATAATGCAAATGTTACATTATTTCATGCTGCAGTATAACCACCAAAAATGTTCCTTGGCATATTATTATTATTATTATTATTATTATTATTATTATTATTATTATTATTATTATTATTATTAGAGAAGAAACCGAAAGGTTTGAGAAAAATGGAATATAAAGAACTACACAATGGGGAAGACAACTAACACTTTTTAAGAACTTCTTGAAATTAAAAAAAAAAACCATTAGGTCTATTTAATGACTTACTAAGAAAACAATTTCTAAAAGGTAGCTGGTTGCTTATGCCAACGCGGGGCCTTGCCCTAAGTGTGTTAAGAGTGTGAAAGGGAAAAAGAGGTCTGGTGTGGACCCCCCGCCACCGATTAACATGTAGAGACAACAACCTCTAGACCTGTTTGGCTAGAGACTGTCAGTTCCGTTGGCTCATCAGAACCGACAACCTCTAGACCTATCTCACTATTGGCTATCATCGTCATACGGTACGTAAGCTTCGGTAATTGATAAACAGGAACCACATGGTAAAACTGGACTTTTTTGATTAACGATGTGATTTTTTCATCTGTTAGCCAAAAATGCACATCAGAATTGATTCACAAAGCGAGAGAGAGCGCAGTAAAACAATAATTTTCATAATCATGGGCAGATTTCGCAATCGTAAACCTTTCAAAACTGGTTGATAAAAAGTACACATTTTGAATCTGATGTTTTACAGATAGCCAACTATTTCTTCCCCACTGCCGTAACACAAAATAGGAGAAATCCACTCATAGACAGTATACATGAAAAGCAGCATCAATGACAGCACGAAAATGAAAGAAAAAATAATTGAGAATTATGCTTGGCTCTGTGTCTCTCGTTGGTTGCTTGACATCGGTCTAACCAGCAAGGACTCACCAAGGCTGGCTGTCGTGCTATAAGCTACATTCACGGCTTCTCTGGATATACCTTCAATTTGGTGTGTGTGTGTGTGTAACGAGAAACCGTTTCATTGACCTACAACAATGGACGCTTCAGAGGGCACAAAGCCAACTTCTGGGACCCATAGGGTCATTCATACCAAAGCTATCGTCTTGATCTGATAAGGCTTCCTCAACAGACATGTGATAATTGGTCTCAAATGTTTCGAACGTTTGCAAATCAAAAGAGGAAAAAAAACTCGATTTTCAGATATTTCAAAGTGTTGCCAATTAAAAAAAAAAAAAAATCGACTTCCTGAGTGATGAGACCGGATCCGGTATCGTTCTCTAGGGGTGTAACCATCTTTGCTTCTGTGCGTGTCTTTATTTAGTTGTTATTTTATTCATTGGGTTATTTATTTCTTCGTTCACGTCTGTGATTACCTGGTTATTTATTTCTCTGCTTATGTCTGTGCTTTGGAATAGTTAATCTCTCTCTGTTCTCGTATGATAGGTATGACTATTCCATTCTGTGGTAGCTTGCCTTAAGAGTTTAATTAACTTTTTGCATAATAATAATAATAATAATAATAATAATAATAATAATAATAATAATAATAATAATAATAATAATAATAATAACACCTTTAAAATGCGCGTCCCATCAAGAAAATATCCACCACGGCGAATTCTACTTGATTAAAAGCGACACTTACATCTTCCCTTAATCTCTCGCAGGTAATAAAAAGTATTTTTACCGAGTCTGGGAAGACCTTTGTCGAGGGGCAGTCTCCCGGGCCATCCTTTCCGCTTGCGACATGGCACGTAAAACTGCAGGGGACGTGGCACGTCATACTTCAGGAGACGTGACACGTAAAACCGTTGCAAGATAGGCTCAATCGAGTGTCTTTTGTGAGGAAACTGATCACTCCTTCCAGAAAAGCTTTATAGCCTACGCGTCGAGATGTTTGGAGGGAAGTTTGTGACCTATTATTATTATTATTATTATTATTAATTATTATTATTATAATTTGGCAGCAGACCCTCTTTTAAACAGGTTCTATTGAATATTATTGCTGCTTCAGCTGCATTTATTTTGTAGAAGACTTTTCTATTTTCTTATTGCGGACTTCTCTTCAGTGGAGGTGCGTGCTAACAGCTCGCCTATATTTGTCATTTCATGGGGGAAAAGTCAAGATCTGGATTCTCCTTCTTTATAAATTCTATACAGTTAGTTCTATACAATTGTTGCCGCGACGTTTCGACAGACTCTTCTGTCATTCTCCCGCTGGAGAATGACAGAAGAGTCTGTCGAAACGTCACAGCAACAATTGTATAGAACTAACTGTATAGAATTTATAAAGAAGCAGAATCCAGATTTTGACTTTTCCCCCATGAAATGACAAATATAGGCGAGCTAAGCACGCACCTCCACTGAAGAGAAGTCAATAAGGAAAATAGAAAAAGTCTTCTACAAAATAAATGCAGCTGAAGCACTAATAATATTCAATAGAACCTGTTTAAAAAAGGGTCTACTGCCAAATTATAATAATAATAATAATAATAATAATAATAATAACAATAATAATAATCAGAATTGGATCTGTTTACGCAGCCTTTACGAACAGCTATGACTCCAAATTCACAATCTTGGAATAACTATGCATCTACTTACACAAACAACTCTTGATACATGCTCATCTGCATCAAGATTGACTGATCTAAATTGACACTGCATCTAGATACACAGAATTGTGAAGCTGGTTGTATCTAAATCATGAATTGTAAAGCTGATCTTTTTTGCACAACGTAAGTTATATGCAAATAATTGCCTAAAAAATAATTTAACTTAGACTACACGTTTACGTTTTTTTACAAAATAAGGCAGTAGACTGAGCTAATGATTGCCATATTAAGAATACAGGCAAATTAGTCATAATAGAATGTAGCTAGGATAGAGTCCTAGCCTAAGCCCAGACACAGTGTAAGTTCAATAGGCAGTTAAGAATGAATGAATGACAAAAAGAGAATCCAGGCCTAACTTTAAAGTTTTCCTTCCCAATTTTGGGAAAATATTTTGAGCACTGCCCTTCAACATCCAAATTTTAAAATTTTCAGTGACCTACGCTAAGATTTACAGGGTATTGAAAACAATGTGGGTTTTGGAGTTCTGTAACAGCAAAAGAATTTATGGTTATTTGCTCAGTTTCGAGGAATAACTTCAAACTTGTTCATAGTTTTCTGCAGACCGGGGTTATCTCGGAATTGACCAAAATATTGAAAATCTTTATTAAACAAGGGAGGGGAAAGCCACACACCTTCCAAGTCGGGGCAGATGCCCTACAGTAGGTTAGCTTAGGGTCTCAACTAACTAAGATGGTCTAGGCTCTGAAACCTCACAGCATAGCCTAGGATACTCTAGATTCACTAGATACTGTTAAAGATATAGTGTAGTTAAGGTTAGGTTAAGGTTTTTTGGCAAATTTTACTCAAACACGTACTTACACGCTCCCAGTGTGCAGTCACTCTCCAGTTTCTGCCAGGGACTTCAAACTCTAATATACTGAAGTGTAGTTAAGATTAGGTTAACTTTTTTGACAAACTTTACTCAAACAAATACTTATACTCTCCAAGTCTACAGTCACTCCCCAGTTTCTGCCAGAGACTTCAAACTCTAATATATTGAAGTTTAGTTAAGGTTAGGTTAAGTATTTTGGCAAACTTGACTCAAACAAATACTCATACTACCCCAGATTGCAGTCACTCCCCAGTTTCTGCCAGGAACTTAAAACTCTAATATACTGAAGTGTAGTTAAAGTTAGGTTAAGTTTTTTTGGCACAGGCACTTGAAAAACTCTAATATATTGAAGTGTAGTTAAGGTTAAGTTTTTTGCCCAAAAACTTAAGTTTTTTGCCCAAAAACTTAACCTAACCTTAACTACACTCCATCTTTAACAGTACTATACCTAGTGAATCTGGAGTAGCCTAGGCTATGCTATGAGGTTCCACAATATGCACAAGTATATATTTTTTTCATGAGCTGCGTGTCTATGCAGTTTGAAATTCATAGCAGCATCTTCCTTAAAACATTAAATCTAGCAACCCAATTTGCATTTCTTCAAAACTCGACCACGTATACTTTAATTTTTAATTGAATCTCTATCGCTCCTACCCACGAATTTAAGAAGAATAATGCAGAACACCCACCAAATCCAACGAATACCTGAAAACGACAACCCTGAAAATGGAGATGCCCCTGATGAGCGAGGCGCCCTTCGAGACAATCCCCGACTACGACAGAAAGAGTAGATAATGACATCATTCATCCGCAGCCCAATAGCAGCCAAACTACCGATGATGTCAGCCGGCATGACATCACGCAACGGCAGGCCAATGGGAACGCTGGAATGAATGACATTCCCAGGTTCGAAGATCTGTCAGGATCGAGCTTCGCCGCAGAAATTTGGCTTGAAGTTCGCTGACTGCAACCAATCAGAATTCGCCATCCATGACCCCCGCTGAAGCCCGTGTATAAATTCAGAAGGACCTATGCAATCTGCCAGTCCTCTACTAGCTCCTGCTGGAGAATGACAGAAGAGTCTGTCGAAAGCGCGTCGCGGCAACAATTGTATATAACTAACTGTATAGAATATATAAAAAGCAGAATCCAGATTTTGACTTTTCCCCCATGAAATGACAAATATAGGCGAGCTGTTAGCACGCACCTCCACTGAAGAGAAGTCCAATAAGGAAAATAGAAAAAGTCTTCTACAAAATAAATGCAGCTGAAGCAGCAATAATATTCAATAGAACCTATTATTATTATTATTATAGAGGAGACAAAGTTATAGAAAATAAAAAATTCTCGAGACTATTTTTTAATGAAACTGAAAGGCAGCGTGGTGCGTTCGGCCTACTGTAAACACCTCAGTAATATATATATATATATATATATATATATATATATATATATATATATATATATATATATATATATATATAATGTGTGTGTGTGTGTGTACGTATATGTTATGTATATCTTAGTTTAACCAGACCACTGAGCTGATTAACAGCTCTCCTAGGATTAGATTTATTTTACGTGGCTAAGAACCAATTAGTTACCTAGCAACGGGACCTACAGCCTATTGTGGAATCCGAACCACATCATAGCGAGAAATGAATTTCTATCACCAGAAATAAATTCCTCTAATTCTTCACTGGCCGGTCGAAGATTCGAACTCGCGGCCAACAGAGTGGTAGCTGAAAACGGGAACCCTTTCGGCCAGCAAGGAACTATATATATATATATATATATATATATATATATATATATATATATATATATATATATATATATATATATATATATATGCGTATGTATGTATGTATGTATGTATATAATAACTAAGACAAAGACAATAAACAAAAAATAAGAAAGAAACGAAGAGAACAATTGGACTAAAGCAAACATTGTTTATACAATTATACCGCCTCCGAGAGTGAAGCTTACAAACCCACAGATGCTCTTTGAATGAAATATAGGGAGTAATCAACGAGACGCGAATAAGTCACTTAGATCAAATGCGTCTTTAATTTACGTCATGAATGCTTGCGTTTTATCTCATAAAAGTCTGCCTTCGTGAGAGCGTCGTGGTGTTTGGTGACTGCTTACTTTTTCTCTGGGATTTTAGACCTACAGTAAGTGTCATCCACCATCCAGTTTGACAACGTTCAGGGATGAGTGGGTGAGTGTTTCAAATGCCTCTCTTATATAGCAAAATCCACCTAGCTTTGCAGCTAAGCCCCCCCAACTGCGCGCCGGTGATTGGCCAGCTCTCGAAGGGGGAATGACGTCACACTAATTAGCAATCCATATAATTACCAATACCAGTAGCCTACGGATTTCACTCCGTGCATGAATGACGACCAGGGGCGTTCCTAGATATTTTGGGGCCCGGGGGGCACAGTCCCATTTGGGGCCCCTCTTATGAGGTGGGAGGCGAGCGAAGCGAGCCAAAGCAGCTAGGGGATTCGGGGGCCGCTGTAAGCGCCCCCACCCTGAGGAAAATTTTTAGAATGTGAGTAATTGTAGGGTCATTTTAAAGGCACCTGTAAATGCAAATTTCAGACATTTTATTTCTTAAAACCAGGTGTACACTGAATAACTGAAGATCCACTTAATCCAAAATTTCGCATTTTGGGGGCCCCCTCGCTTTGGGGCCCGGTGGGCGATTTCAAACAGACGCCCCCTCCCCCTCAGGAACGCCACTGATGACGACACCACAGATTTGAGTTCCCGGAGTTGTGAAGTATTCAATTGATATCTCCGATAAAAGATATATCAAATTATATATAATTATGAAGATCTTGGATCATTCTGTCTGTGCATCCTTTTGTTTTTTATCATGCGCAACCTAAATACACAAGCATCTTGCTTTTTTCTTTTTAACTGGTGTTGGCTTACATAAGCGGTTCCACAAAGACCACATTAATTGAAATGAAGCATAGACTTACGCAGCCAGTTCCGATATTAGGGGGTTAATTCATAATAATCCTGCATGTCATGTTAATATCATTGTGAGATTAGGCCTACACTTCAAATTCTTATATTTTGAGGCAATGACAGGGCCTACACGTCAGTTTCTTATTGCAAGTAGTTTTCTACCCGTATCTGTTAGAAGCAGAGTAGCTTTTAATTAATATAGTAGCTTCAACTCCACGATATAAAATGTATATGCATAGGCTAGAGTGGAATGTACACGTATAAGCACGTGCATATACACATACATATATACAGTACATGCGTCGATGGCCATAGACCGATCATAGGGCTGTCTCAGCCTTACACAACTATCGAATGCTCTCAAAAAATTATATAGAAAATATATTTCCAAAAGACTAACATATTATATTACTGTGATGATTAAATATAAGGCTGCTGTCAGGGGCGTTCCTAGACATTTTGGGGCCCGGGGGGCACAGTCCCATTTGGGGTCCCTCTTATGGGGTGGGAGGCAAGCGAAGCGAGCCAAAGCAGCTGGGGGTTCGGGGGGCCGCTGTTAGCACCCCCCCCGGAAAATTTTTAGAATATGAGCAATTGTAGGATCATTCTAAAGGCACTTGTAAATGCAAATTTCAGAAATTTTATTTCTTAAAATGAGGTGTACAATGAATAACTGAAGAAGATCCACTTAATCCAGTTAAACATAGTGATAAATGGTAAAAATGAGGATAACAGTAATGTACTCTGATGGCGATATGATGTGGAGGGAGTTAAATGAATCAATATTGCTGGAGGGGACTCCATTATGTGAAGGGAGGTAGATCAGAGTGAAGGAAGTTAGAACAGAGTGAATAGAGGTAGAACAAAGTTTTGGGCTGTAGAACAGAGTGAAAAGAAGTTAAAACAGTGAAGGGAAGGTAGAACAGAGTGAGGGGAAGGTAGAAGAGAATGAAGGGAAGGCAGAACATAATGAAATGGAGGTAGGACAGATTGATGGGAGGAACAACAGAGTGAAGGGAGGTAGAACAGATTAAATGGAGTTAGAACAGAGTGAAGGGAGGTAGAATGGAGTGAAGGGAAGGTTGAACATAGTGAAAGGGTTCAAAGGGAGGTAGAACAGAGTGATGTGAGGAAGAACAGAGTGATGGGAGGAAGAACAAAGTGAAGGGAGGTAGAACAGAGTGAAGGGAGGTAGAACAGAGTAAATGGAGGTAGAAGTTAGAACAAAGTGAAATGAGGTAGAATAGAGTGAAGGGAAGGTAGAACAGAGTGATAGGAGGCAGAATAGAGTGAAGGGAAGGTAGAACAGAGTGATAGGAGGCAGAATAGAGTGAAGGGAAGGTAGAACAGAGTGATAGGAGGCAGAATAGAGTGAAGGGAAGGTAGAACAGAGTGATGGGAGGTAGAACAGAGTGAAGCTGTGAAGGGAGGTAGAAAAGAGTGAAGGGAAGGTAGAACAGAGTGATGGGAGGTAGAACAGAGTGAAGCTGTGAAGGGAGGTAGAAAAGAGTGAAGGGAAGGTAGAACAGAGTGAAAGGAGGTAGAACAGAGTGAAGGGGAAGGTAGAACAGAGTAAAGTGAAGTTAGGGAGTTAATTTAATATTGCTGGAAGGGAGAAAAGGGAGAGGAAGGACCACAGACCGCTCCCAGATTATAAACAAAGCAAAATGAGAAGGTCTATAATGGGCTCTGCAATTGGGAGGGGCCCCCTGTAGAGCCCTATTTCTTTGACATAATATTTTTGTTACATTTTTGTTCACAAAATTGGAAATTGGGGCCCTTTAGTGGTCCCCCAACTTTCGGGTCCAAATATAAATGAGCCCCTTGACCATTTTGAGGCCACTGGATTTAGCTTGTCCTGTCAAAGCAGCAATGGTTAAATTTCGCATTTTGGTTCCCCCCCCTCACTTTGGGGCCAGGGGGGCGATTTCAAACAGCGCCCCCGCCCCCTCACCTCAGGAACGCCACTGGCTGCTGTAGCATTTCTATGAAAATGAAGGCTATGGTAGGAAGGCATCATAAGATACATAATGAAATAAAAAAAAATAAATGATAGCTAAAAAGATATGTAAGAGATGACCCAAGTCAGTCTACGAGTAGTCCATGATTCATTTGATTTGGGGGGCATTCTTGTAGATTATCCTGTTGGACAAAAGGTTAGATAAAGTGACAGTAAATTCTCTCTCTCTCTCTCTCTCTCTCTCTCTCTCTCTCTCTCTCTCTCTCTCTCTCTCTCTCTCTGTTGTTATGAGAATATTCTAGCGTAGACCATATTCATCAGATCTCGATTACCTTTAATTAAAATAAATTACTAAATTTCAATTAACAATAGTAGGCAGATAATTCTTTACACTAGTATTTTATGAATAGGTCTACGTTTATTCTGCAATGTTAGGTCACCATATGAAAAGTGTTCGCAGACACTACAAGCACCATAACAGCAACAACAAAACAAGAATAACCACAACAAGAACCACAATAAAACGGCTGAAGATAAAGTAGGCCTATAATCTTAACGTCATAAGCTGCATAAACTGACAAAAAGACATTGGGCATTATAGGTCTACATCGTTTTTTATGATCCTGTAGCGAAGGCGTAAGAGGCTGCGTTTACAAACTTACTAATTTATTCCAGCAACAAACAGACAGGTCAATAGCTCTTAAGAGCGGTACTGTAGTGCCTGACACGAGGCGAACAAAACAGAGGTCAGAGTACAATCAACTGTGTTTGTTGGAGGATGAAAAGATGCACATGAATCAATATACAAAACACGAATGAAGTTATACATATAGCTGGAAGGCTTGCGCTAAGCATGATACATTTAACATAATAATATGAATGAGAATATATGTACAAGGGACGCGTGACATCTGCTGTGCTTCTTGTATGTGTGCATTTTGTGTGCAGAGATGCACGTTGTGAGGAGATTACCCGGCCAGGTAAGATGGACGCTGTGTGGGTCCGTGTGGGACCCCGCAGTCCTGTTATTTCGAAAGTAGATAATGTCCTTAAGAAAATTCTCAGCAAATTATGTCCAGCATGACTTGCAGCCTATTATACTGTAACTTTAAGCTAGACATAGGCATATTCTTGTCTTATAGAGTGCATTCATTGTTTGTCATCCCACCGAATGTGTGAACAATTTCAATGAAATCATTTTATGACTATTAAAATGTAGTAAAATTTCCTGAAATCAATATGAAATGCCAGTCGGCACAGCTCTATGACAGTCTCTGTGTTTAAATTTAGAATTTCGAATACGCTTTACAATATCAGACGGTATTCATCGTTGTCTGCAGTTCAAGTTCACCGATTCGAACGTAGACATTCCTTGTGTCACCTTCGTGGTCAAGTGAACCTCATTTACGAAAAACTACATTGCAGCATCGCGGAACACTCCTGACTTCATTCGTATTTTCCTATTTTTCCACCATTTTTAGGGAGATGTGTATTATGATTTTATTTCGGGGGATAATAAAACGTTTCCTTTTCATAATCAGCAGAACTTAATTTAGCTCGGTAAGACAACCATTGTTAAATTAATGAAGATAAAA
>NC_089756.1:4580497-4605497 GCF_040412425.1 Macrobrachium rosenbergii | reverse complement strand
ATCTTTAATGTCATTGAGTTAAGTTAAGTATACCTTAGTTTTACCAGACCACTGAGCTGATTAACAGCCCTAGAGAGGGCTGGCCCGAAGGATTAGACTTATTTTACGTGGCTAATAACCAATTGGTTACTTAGCAACGGGACCTACAGCTTATTGTGGAATCCGAACCATATTATAGCGGGAAATGAATTTCTATCACCAGAAATAAATTTCTCTAACTCTTCATCAGCCATCTGGGGAATTGAACTCCGGTCCATCGAGTGACAGTCCGCAGCTCTACCAACTCACCCAACGAAGAGCTTAATGTCATTGAGAGAGAGAGAGAAAGTTAAAGGTAAGAAAAGGAAGACGAAGGATAAACATATCAAGAAGCAAAGGAGAAAAACAATTCGTCTTCTTTTCCTTACCTGTAACCTTTTACACTCTGTCTCTCTCTCTCCCTGTCTCTCTCCCTCTGTCTCTCTCTCTCTCACACACACACACATACACACACACACACAAACACATACTTATATATGTGGGTGCATTCTGTCTATGAAAAGTTGAATAAATGTTGTTATTTAGTAACTAACGGTCATGCAAACTGGCCCACTTTGAAATTCCCTTACAAATGTAACATAAAAAAAAAACACACGCAAGATGGCTTACTCGGGTAAAAAAAAACGCACAAATCTGAAAACCTATTCTTATTTTATATAAATCGTATAAAAACAGTTTAACTGTCAGAATACTGATGAAAACGACAGAAATCCTCTGAAATTAAAATAAAAATGTGAAAGGGGAAAAAAGTTAAACCACACTTTTGAAGCCTCTGATCACCTAACGGTTATCTGATTATCGAAAGACTTTCCCAATATCTAATATAATTTGGCACCTTGCCCTATCCATAATTAGTCTTGATCTATTAAGGGTAATAAGCATAACCTTTACAGACTGCGTGGAAATCAATAAACGCGTTTCCACCCTATAATTAGCATCTAAGCATTTTCCAGTTAATGACCCCTAGACCTATAGGCCTACACAGCTGATCAGAGAAATCCTAATATTTAAGCATTCCCAGTTAATGACCCCTAGACCTATAGGCCTACTACACAGCTGATCAGAGAAATATTTAAGCATTTCCAAATTAATGACCCCTAGACCTGTAGGCCCACACAGCTGATCAGAGAAATCCTAACATTCCTCTGACGTTTCTATGATGGGTTGTGCTTATAAAGACAAGAGAGCTTTCGAAGTGAAAGTGCACGTATGGCAAGTTTTCATTTTCTATTGATTGAGTACTCAGAATAATTCGTAACTGCACCATATATCCTGCAATTCCACTTGAGAGAATTTGGGACGTTTCATCTATACTAGAGGGGTGCGTCTGTAGTAGGCCAATAAGTGCGCGCGCGCGCGTGTGTGTTTGCAGTAGATCGATATATATATATATATATATATATGTGTGTGTGTGTGTGTGTGTGTGTGTGTGTGTGTGTGTGTGTGTGTGTGTGAGTGTATCTTGTATCAGGCCGATCGATATCCATGTGTGAGTGTCTTTTTAAGCCGATGTGTGGGTGTCTCTGTCTGTCTGTCTGTAGTAGGCCGATATATACATGCACGTGTGTCTGCAGTAGGCCGAACTATGTGTGTGTGTGTGTGTGTGTGTTTGTATTAGGACGATATATGCGTGTGTCTGTACTCACACATATATGTGTAACTCTGTGTTAGGCCGATATACATGTGTATTTGCATTAGGCCGATATATATATACAGGGTGTTTCGAAATTAGAGCCCCCCCCTCTACAGCATAAACTAAAATTGATATGGACAAAAACAAAAGTAATTCAGAACAGGTATTTATTTAAGTTTCTCTCTAAGTATTTAATATTTTGTGTGGCCTCCATTTGCCTGTACAGTACCACAGCCTGCATTCTTGAGGGGTATGATTTCAGCAAATCACAAAAAAGCTGAGACTCAAACTCCATTTCCCTGAGCACTTAGGTCACCTCTCTTCGCACTGTGCGTGCTTCAACACGATCCTTTAAGATACTACCAATGTTTTCACACACATTAAGGTCAGGGGACCTACCTGGAAATTCACTTGGCGAGAAGAAATCGATACCACTGTTTCGAAGCAGCTCCTGTGTCTGAAGAGCCTTGAAACATGGTGCCTTATCATGCCAAAATGTGACTTCTTCAACAGATAACACATTTTCAGGATCATTGAGTAAAGGAAATACTCCACCAGTAAGCACAGTTTCTCTGAAGTATTCGCCATTCCATGACTGTCCTTTTTCTTTGATGATCCACATTAACTGTTTGGCTGTGAAACGGAGAAAAATTCCCAAACATTCAGGAAATTTCACAACTTGGCGATATTGCACGTCATCGCTGATATCATCCAACTTCGCAGCCCAAATGATGTCATTTTTATGATTTGGCTTCCTGACTTTAAGAAATGAACCACAAAACAATGCACGGTCTTCTCTCTGTTGCTGAGTGATGTTGGGCTTGCTGATAACATGAAATGGCTTGATATCAGATTTTTTCAACTCACGATATACAGCACTATAACTTCTCTTCTTTCCCCTTTTTGTTTCTAGTTCAAGCGCCAATTTACGTAAAGACTTTCTTGGTCTACCCACTGCCTCAGCTACGATGTCTTTTGACTCCTGAGAAAGGACTTCAGGCCTTCCAAGATTCTCACTCTTTTCACGATGACAGTCATATGGATTTTTGTTCATTTCTTTTAATAAAGGATTCATCTCTTTTAATGTATTTAGCTATCCAGGAACGTGAAATGAAGGATGTGCCAGCATCCCTGGCCTCTCTGAAGGTTATAGCTCGGATTCTGTCAATCCATCTGATTTCCTCCGAGTTGTTAGCCATGGCTGTATCTAACTCCATCACTCAGTCTGAAAATACAAGAAATGTAAAATGAAAAATAGCTTAATAGAAACTTAGAATAATGTGCTTGGAGATAGGCTATAGCAGAAAACTTCATAACTTTCCATTTGTTCTGTGGAGGGGGGGGCGCCTCTAATTTCGAAACACCCGGTATGTGACCATGTGTGTGCGTGTGTGAGCATGTACATATTCCCCATGCCATTTAACTTTTCAAGTCGGCTTCGTCGATGGGAAAAAATCCATAGAGAATGTCTCTTAAAATAACAGAATTGGGGGACGCCAAACCCGGGCCCTAAGTCGAATGGATTTCCTCTTGAAGGTCCCCCCAGCAGCTGACCTGACCTCTGGGTGACGATATTACCTATCCTTTCTTCATATGAACACTGCCCATTCGTCTCGTAGATTTACATCGAGTTTATGCGTTGCTACGGTGTCTTATATACTCTTGTCTTCTTATACATATATACATACATACATACATACATACATACATACATACATACATACATACATACATATATATATATATATACATTATATTTGTATGTGTGTGTATGTGTGTGTGTGTGAAATGTATGTCTTAGTGGAGAGAAAATCAATATATGAAATAGAATGTCACACTGGAGGAATATTCAAGTTAGCCTTGAAGGCTAAAACATATTTCGAAGGCACTAATGCTGTTGAATAAAATTATTATTATTATTATTATTATTATTATTATTATTATTATTATTATTATTATTATTATTATTATTATTCAGAAGATGAGCCCTATTCACATGGAACAAGCCCAAGGGGGCCATTGACTTGAAATTCAAGCTTCCAAAAGGAATGTGTTCATTTGAAAGAAGTAACAGGTGTTGTTTTGGAAGGCCTTATGTCCCCGGGACAACACGAACAGAGGAGGAAATCTTCAAAGGCTGATCATTCCCTCTCTCTCCTCTCTCTCTCTCTCTCTCTCTCTCTCTCTCTCTCTCTCTCCATAAGGCTCAACTGATTTGTCTCTCTTGAATGGTGCTGCTGTCCATGGAATCTGGTTGCTCTCGGAAGGTAAAGGGGATCAAGGATCAGTTGTGAATGTGAAAGATCTCTGTTGAAATACAACTTATGAAAAAGTGACAAACAAGAGACCATCCGTCGATGGTCCAAGTCATAACTGCTACTATTAGGAAACAAACCTACCACCACGAACCACTCTGTCTAAAAGAGATAAATCCCTGGCAAAAGCAGGCATCCACACCGGAGAAAAGTATTCTAGAAAAGCAAACTCAAATGACCTAAAACAGGAAAAGGGAGGGAAAAAACACGGAAGTAGTGCAACCCTTCAAAAACTATTCTGGCAAAATGTCAAGACGCCAAAACAGAGTAGAAATGCAATACAAAAATTGCAAAATATCTAGTAGCAGCCTTCACTGCCACAGACTCTTGTGTTACTTAATCAAGTGAGACGTATATTTGTCACACACGGCCGATTTCACGACCAAAACTTAGGGGGATCTGCGAACGCATCTCCAAGTATAATTAAATGTTGGTGGAATCTCTCTCTCTCTCTCTCTCTCTCTCTCTCTCTCTCTCTCTCTCTCTCTCTCTCTCTCTCCTGGAAGACTTCTTAAATTCTCTCTCTCTCTCTCTCTCTCTCTCTCTCTCTCTCTCTCTCTCTCTCTCTCTCATCATCATCACACCATCATCATTATCATCATCCTACATACTGACTGTGATCCGTTTTAAGAGAATGATAAAATGAATATATATATATATATATATATATATATATATATATATATATATATATATATATATATATATATATATATATATATATATATATATATATATATATATATGTATGTATATATGTATGTATATATATTATTTATAGATATATGCCATGTGTACCAACATCTCTTAATTTTTCAACATATATGTGTGTGTTTTTTCCACCCCTCCAACCCCATTTCTGATGTTATGGACATGGGTATAAGACTTCAAAACAACTCACATGCCCCTTAATTCAAGATGTTCACCCTTGTAGAGCTGCAGGATGTTATTCCTTGTATTCCCCCAGTGTTCCACAAGAGTGGAAGAATAGATGCTGTTAGCATATTAGTAGGCTTTTCCTCTCACACCAAAGGGTTCACAACCCCTCACCGAGCACTCTGCTTGACTTGGGACACATTATATTCGTATCCAAAGTCAAGCATTAAGTAATGGACTGACCTGACATTCTGTATATGGCTGCTGTTGACCTAAATACAAAGAGAAAGTGAAATATTCATACATCATTTCGGGGTATTTCCACCACCAAGGGGTTCACAACTCTCCATCAATTGTTCCCCTGCCATGGGAAGTGGTAATTACAATCCCTACCAATCGGCAATTCTTCGGACATCAGTGCCCAGGTTGTGCTGCTTTTGACCACCGCAACAGTAGTCAGTATATTTACATGTGCACAACATGTTTTCCCCTGTAAAGGCAGGTTTGTCTCAAATGCGTTACCCTTCTGGGATGAGGTTGCCAGCCTATGCCTTTCCGCAACAAGGAACAGCTGAATTTAGTATTAAGTGTATATTTCATTATTTACTGTCCAGGTCAACAGAGGCCCAGTGGGAATTATCAAAACGACAAAACAAGCCTATAGTGTTCCTACTTGTTTGGTAATCTGACCCCGGATATATAGATGTAATGATATATGAATAACGTGAATATAAGAGAGAGAAAAAGAACTGAGAAGAGAACCAGTGATATACAGAGAGAGAGAGAGAAAAGAGACACAGAGAGAGATTGGAGTAAAATGAACAGAGAGAGAGAGAGAGAGAGAGAGAGAGAGAGAGAGAGAGAGAGAGAGAGAGAGAGAGAATAACAAAACACGATGAGTTATGCTCAGGTAGTCAAAACAGGGCGCAAGTGTCGTGATTACGTGCCAAACATTAGCGCGGAATTAGCGAAGATTAATCACCATCAAAATCATAAAAGAATGCCATAAACATCTTACCTGTGAAACTAACCTTGCAACTTAGCCGGAAACTAAGATTTTCAGTGACGTAATTAGTCCCACCTACTAAGGAGGGGTTAATTCATCTAATTACACCCAGAAGTACATCCTTAGATAAGTCTTCAGCCAATTAGACATCTACCAAGGGCTGGACAGAAGCTGTTGCCCGCCTATTGTAGGATGGGCATTCTATTTTGAAAACTCTTAAAAAGAGAAGGACAGAGAGAAGCAGAAGAAGATCAAAGAGCCTTAGTGGAGTGAGGTCGTGGGCCTCATAAGTTGTGGGTTGTAAACCAGATTCAAGAAACAAGGCTCACACTTTGATTCACACTTCGATTTGTATTCTTACTACTTAACATTTATATATATTTCACTTGTATATGTACAGTGCTATTTTTACTAGTGTGTTAATGAAGTAAGAAAGCTGCACTGTCTTCCTAAACCTCCTGGGATTCAAACGCTACGATAACAACAAAGCCAGAAATGATAAAGCATCCATAAAAGAAAATAATAAACTTCTTTACATGGGCAATGAATAAAATAAATCATAGCAAAATGAATTCATCACCACATTAACGCCCAAACAAGAATAAAATGAAAGACAAATAAAGAAATATATATATATATATTCGAACGACATCAGATTAGCTAAGGCCTCAGAGACTCCAGCAAAATAAATTACACCACAAGATTATGCAAATCTATCTCAAAAGTTATGAAAAATAAAAGTATTATTACGCTGCAACATTACATCAAAAAGTTTGCCTTTTTGTGCGCACGACGACACGAGAGAGACTTAATCTCTCCACATCTCGAGAACGTTCAGAAGGACAGCGGTTCTCAGCTGACGGTCATGCCCAAAGGAATGAACCCCTGTTTAAGAGCCCGGCTATCCTGCGCGATAAAAGGAAAAAGGGCGAGGTGATTTTGAAAACAGGACCCTTCTTCTTCTTCTTCACCCAACCGCCTCCACCCAGCCACTATCCCACCCTGGATGACCTTCGGAGTCCAAAGTCAACTTTAATATTGATTTTTGCTGCACTCTCATCCAAGAACTACTTACAGAGCGACCTCTCTCTCTCTCTCTCTCTCTCTCATAAACGTTTAGTATGTAGGTCAAAGGGTTGTTTTGGTTCGTCAAGTATTCCCTCTCTTGCCGCATAAGGGATCCTTCAGGTACTCTGTCCTCCCCGCTCCCCACCCCCCGCCTCTTCTTCTTCTTCTTCTTTTCGTTAAGGAAGTCTGAAGTGACTTGGTTGGGTTCTATAGTAAACAAAATCAGTCTCTTGGCTGTTTTCAGTTATTTAACATTGTATTTAATTCAGCACTTTGAAACAGAATTTTCCGTTAAGGGGGAATGGGAGGGGGGGGAGAGGGCTGATGCGGGGAGAGGGGAGAATTGGGACAGATAATAATCCAGGTTAAGAAGGCCAAGGTCAATATTGTCATTTGCTCACCTGCTTTACAATATTTGGCAGCACATTAGAAACAGTGCACTGTTTTCTGAAGTTGACGATTCACGAGCCGACATCATTTTAAACCGATCTTGCTGGGAGATATCAAATGATGCATAGTGATTGTTAATTCATTATTAATGAGATATACATATATATATATATATATATATATATATATATATATATATATATATATATATATATATATATATATATATCATTAACGAATCACTATACATATATATATATAATTATATATATAAATACATATGTATAAATATACAGTGCATACATACATATATTTATATATACATATGTATAAATATACATCCATGTATACCGGGTGTTTCGAAATTAGAGACCCCCCCCTCCACAGAACAAATGGAAAGTTATGAAGTTTTCTGCTATAGCCTATCTCCAAGCACATTATTTTAAGTTTCTATTAAGCTATTTTTCATTTTACATTTCTTGTATTTTCAGACTGAGTGATGGAGTTAGATACAGCCATGGCTAACGACTCGGAGGAAATCAGATGGATTGACCGAATCCGGGCTATAACCTTCAGAGAGGCCAGGGAGGCAGGCGCATCCTTCATTTCACGTTCCTGGATAGCTAAATACATTAAAAGAGATGAATCCTTTATTAAAAGAAACTGGAACAAAAATCCATATGACTGTCATCGCGAATAGCGTGAGAATCTTGGAAGGCCTGAAGTCCTTTCTCAGGAGTCAAAAGACATCATGCCCCTCAAGAATGCAGGCTGTGGTACAGGCAGCTGGAGGCCACACAAAATATTAAATACTCAGAGAGAAACTTATATAAATACCTGTTCTGGATTACTTTTGTTTTTGTCCATATCAATTTTAGTTTATGCTGTAGAGGGGGGCCTCTAATTTCGAAACACCCTGTATATATATGTTCATATATGTGTATATGTATATACATTTACATACTTTATAAATATAACACACAAGTAGCTAAACGTGTGTATTTTGTAAAGAAGCATTCAAATCAGTTGAGCTTCACGGAGAGAGAGAGAGAGAGAGAGAGAGAGAGAGAGAGAGAGAGAGAGAGAGAATGATCAGCTTTTGAAGATTTCCTCCTCTGTCTGTGTTGTCCCGGGGCCACATTGTCTTCCAAAACAACACATCTCGCCCCCCAAAAAAGAAGCTGAGGACCCGCTTCCCAACAAGGGTTGTTTACAAGGGTCTGACAAGGGTACTCGACAAAACGCACGAGAACAGCTTGTCCCAGTCTTAGCGGTAGTAGTAGCAGTAGTTAGGATTTGTCTTTGCAACGGCTCCCTTATAGTTTCAGTTTATTAAACTGTCTGGGAAAGTCCGTTGTCTCCCTTTGAAATAATGAAAAAATACTCCAGCTACATCTTTCTTTTGTAGTACCAGTAGTAGTAGTGCTAACAGTCGAGATTTCCCTTTGCAACGGCTCCCTTATCGTTTCAGTTTATTAAGCTGTCTATGGAAAGTCCATTTCTCCCTTATAAAAAAAAACACTTACTCCAATTATATATATTTTTAGTAGTAGTAGTAGTAGTAGTAGTAGTAATAGTAGTAGTAGTAGTCGGGATTTCGCTTTGCAACAGCTCCCTTATCATTTCAGTTTATTAAACTGCCTGGGAAAAATCCATTTTCTCCCTTTGGAATAAATAAAAAAAATCACTGTTACTCCAACTAAATCTACTTTCTTTTGTAGTAGTACTAGAAGTTAGGATTTACTCTTGTAACGGCGCTCTTATCGTTTCAGTTTAGTTATCTAGCTGGGAAAAGTCCATTTACTCCCTTTGGAATAAATAAATAGAAACTGTTACTCGAATTAAATCTCCTTTCTTTTGGTAATTTACGGTTCAGATCAGATGTTAAGAGCGTGCACACAGCAATGAAGGAAACGCAATTCTGTAATCACCGTTGATTAATGCTTCCTGTCATTATCGTTAGTTCGTTGCAATCGGAACTTTTAAAAATAAGCCGAGTATTCTCATCGACGGATTTGATTTAAATGGAGGCTTCCGTACGTACGTACACTCAAATAACTGCTAAATCTTTCTTATTAATCTTCCCTTATTCGTTATAGGTGAACATGACAAAGTAATCGAATTGATAACGTTTGTGTAGGTAAGAGAATCCTTCAGACAATCAAAGCAAAATGCTATGAAAGGGCGGTTAAAGAAGAAGAAGAAGAAGACAGACAGACAGACAGACGCCTTCAAGGGGAAGAGGAGAAGGATGTCATTAAATTTCGGTGGAGGTCCCTCGACGTGACGGGAAGGAGCCACTGAATGAAATTCGCGAAAAGTTGCACGGGCCAGGGAAATTCGCATTAGGTGTTACGTCGAACTTAATTAAGTAACCATTTCTTCTCCGCTGGCACGCGAGAGAGAGAGAGAAGACGGAGCTGGGGAAGGCTTTGAAAGGCGATGGACGTCCCGTGGAATCCGATGCGATATCATCTTGGTGATGATATCGCATCGCCAAGAGCCATTTGTCAGCCCGGTGTACTTGGAGTAATGGGATCAGTCAATGTCCTTTGGTGCACCTGCGGAATTCTTGTGCGTAAGCGCACACTCGCGCGCGTAAACATATCCGTGCGGGTATGAGGGGCGACATTTAAGCAAGTAACACGACACATTTACCAACAGTTCTTAGAAATACTACCCAAAGGACACGCAATACTGTCATCGTTCGAGTACACCATTCATTACTCTAACTCCCTGAGTATTATCGTTAGTTTTTTTTTTATTCGTATTTTACTGCAGTCCACTTTTGTTGTCAGTGTTTCCCTCTTTTCATATATATATTCATTCTAAGCCAGTAATAGCCTACTAATAATAACAAATAAATAACTAAATTCTTCATAAACAGTGCGAGTGCTCTAGGTCTAAGACTATGGTTCTAATAACTAGCTATCTTGGCGCATTACCTGATTGACAGCTTTGATTGACTGTTGCAATAATTTGATTGCTAATATGAAAATGAGTCAATACGAACACGTACGTCATTGCATGCAATTGTTTAATAGTCTTTGCACGTGTACAAATGACATTCAGGTGTATCCGGTTGGCTGAACGCTCTCTCTCTCTCTCTCTCTCTTTTCTCTCTCTCACACACACACACACAAACACGCACACATTATAATACACACACACGTGTGTGTGTGCAACATCACGTGATCGTTTCGTCATTACTTTTAGAAGAGGAGATTTCAAAGTGACCAATCGGAGGGAGCGCGAACTTAAAAAATAATTGAGGAAATTTATATTCAGATCTACAGGTCAAATATTTTTACCAGACACGTATGTCACTGTTTTGTTTAAATTTGGCAACTGGCAATCATAAGCAGTACAATCCTACGATATTTATTTTAGGGAAATAAAAAACAGTGGCAGCCAAAATTAGCTGGGATTCAAAATCTGCTCCGGGATAATCTTAGGGAATACAAGCCTAAAATATTTAGGAACTACTGTATGTATTCCTACACACTACACTATGAAGCAGAGAGGAATGCTTTTGAACAATGTACGAACATTAAAAAAATAGATAAAATTACATTTTGAGGAAAATATGATGCATTTAAAGGTTTATGACCATTGAAATCCAGTAATGGCAATTCATTATACTTAGTGGCATGACTATCAGACTATATAGCATACAGAGAGACAGACAGACACCTGGCTTCCACGTAAAACCAGGAAAGAAATAGCGCATGACGCACCCCTCTCTCTCTCATCGATCTGTCTACCTTTCTAGTGTATAATCACGTGTGCGTGATTGTCAATAACTCGATGAGAGTACCGAATCTATAATGGCTTCTGAATTCTAAACGAAATCTGACTTGGGAGTCTCAATCCAACAGTCAGTTTACGTGAGTTTCTGTTGCCCTCTCTTTCTTTCTAATCATCTACCTATTGGTTATGAAAAAAAGGAAAATCAAACATTTTCTAACGTTATTTTACAGTATTACATACTAACTCCCAATAATCAAATATAAATTTAAATTGTCTTACATCATACCTAATATTTATGCTATAGATCGCATTCCTTATTTAAAAACACGAACGTGGTAAGATCTTTTTTTTTTCATGCAAAGACTAAATAACAAATTAAGAAAGAATACAAAACGTAGGGTCATTTTCATATTTATTGTTGTACGTTATTTATTACTCTCTCAAATAAAATAATACAGTGTTACATTGCATTTCATTCCAGTTTAATTAGTCCTATACAAGACTCAAGTCAACATCTAAGAATACAGCTACTGAATTTCCCGTCATTACCGTAATGAAGGGTCATTTATATTCTGCTAATCTTGCTAAACCGAGCATCGATCGATAGTTACGAATGGAATGATTTAGTGATGGATTCAATACACTGACGTCACACAGCTTTGGTCATTCAAAATAAACGACAGCAGAAACATGATGGAAATAAGGAATAACGCGAGGTAAAAGGAAATGAGAACATGGGATGGTAGTAGACACTACTAGTATATGAATTGCACAAATACAAAGATGGTACATATATAACGAGGATTATAATGTTCTAATAGTTTATGTTATTAAGTAAGCTTGCTGCCAACTCTTGTGACACAAAAGAAACACCCTAATCGAAAGATAAAAATACATAAAATGGTAAAATTTAAACAAGGGACAATTTAAAAATAAGCCTGCCTGATAACCAAAGACTTAAAATAACCGTACCTTGCCCCATGAAGCAAAACCACCCCCACCCCCGCAAATCAGTAAACTCGTTCCAGGAAAGGAGCAGCACAATACCACCTTGAACGATTCCCCCTCCAATACAAAGCACGCAGATTTCTTCCATTAAACGAGAGAAAGAAAGAAGGAGAGAGAGAATAGTAAAGAAACCGCGCAAGGCGTAATTAGAACACTTGCCACGTGGAGAGGGTTCAGCCATCACTTCAATAAAGAAACTATTTACTCGCGTTTACTTGCTCTAGCAGAAGGCCCGATCTGATCCTTCCGCATTATAATGAAGGAATTCTGCCGCTTTTATTCTTTAATGAGAGGCGCCTCGGTTTTACACACGCATGCAAACACACATACTCGTGCACACTTAAGCCGTATATTCCCGGTAAATATTTTGGAAATGAGGCAGCTAGGGCAATGCAACTCTTCCACGATGGTTGTAATCCACCTCAGTTGACTACAATGTAAATAAATTATTGCTCAGGTCAGCAGATATATATATATATATATATATATATATATATATATATATATATATATATATATATATTTATATATATATATATATGTGTGTGTGTGTGTGTGTGTGTGTGTGTGTGTGTGTGTGTGTGTGTGTGTGCAGGAACACTGCATGTCCATTATTCCACTAAACTTCCTGCTTTGCTTTACAGACAAAGGAAAACAGACATAATGCCCCTTTGTACCCAGAATTCACCTGCACGTCAACATTTCGAAAATTACGTTACCGCATTCATTTCCGACTGGTATTGAACCCGGTGTACCTTCATAGTAAGTAGAATGGATCGAGTTTAGCAGAAATGGTCCTGACTTATTCAATCAAGGTATTCACCGCACTTCCATTCATGGGCCGTGGAATGCATTCTGTATTCTATAAACCTTGCTTTATTTACTTGGGAATAAGCAGCATTCACACACACACATACAAATAAGGTTGCCAGACGTCCGGTTTTTCCGGGACATGTCCCGAATTTGATCATTTTGTCCCCTGTCCCGCACTGACCCGATTTTAGTTCATCATAATGAAAATATATTTTTACTACCTTATAACGGTTCTTAGTTGAAACTGTGTAATTATAATTTATATTCTCTTCTCTCAGATTCTCTTGATGAAATTAGAATTTAAATAACCAAACGATGAGACTTGAGTTACAGTAGTTTACACAAAGTTGCCGACGGTGTTTGCAACTTGTTCAATTGTTAAGGATGTACGTGTCTGCATTAGCACTGAATCATCCTGTACTATTTGCCACGGCCTACGTTTTATTTTAACTAAAAACTAATCCATCCAACCCAAGATACCAAAACGTAAGTGTAAATTTCGTGATGATTATTCCAGCGAATGGACATTTATCAAACAAGGCAGGAGCTGTTTTGAAGCAAAGGGTGTTTTATGTAATTGCACTTTCAGTATTGAACATGGCGGGAAGAATGATATCAAGAGATAAAGCACAAACGAGATAGTATTTTCTCCACTTCAAAAGATGATAAAATAACAAACTTCTTGATCAAGAACGACACAGATGAAGAAAATAAAATACTAGCCGCAGAAGTATCCATGGCCCTTCATACTGTTCGTCATCATCACTCATTCAGTTCAAATGACTCTAGTGCTGCTACCAATGATATTTACTGATTCTAAAATTGCAAGCAAATTTTCAAGTGCTAGGACAAAATGTGCTGCAATAATTAAAAACGTTGTGGCTCCACATACTATTGTCGAGATTGTTAAAGATATAAATAACTTCTTTTTATGGCATACCTACAGATACAGTAATCATAATGCTGAGAAAATATTTCCGTTGATTGTACAATATTTTTCACGGAAAAATGGACTGCTGATAAAGTTATTGTGAGTAAAATCCCTTCCAAATGAGGCCTCAGAAACAATAGCAAGCTTCTGCAGAGAGAGCCTCGTCGAGTGAGGACTGGACGTGAAGAAATGTATAGCTTTTAGTGGATGTTTGCGCAAAGGCACAAATAATGTCTTTTAAAAATTCTAGGAAAGCATGAATGAATCGATGGAAGGTGTTGGATGTCCAGCCCATATTCTGCACAACGCTGCTTATACCGCGGCTAATGTTCTTTCTGTTGACGTTGAAGTAATCGTTGTTAAGTTGTTTTCATACTTCAGCATTTATACTGTTCGAACTGAGAAGCTGAAAGATTTCTGCGAGTTTGCTGGTGTTCAGTATGCCTCCTCAGATCTGGGTGTGTATATAGGTATAAATTTATATATATGGTGAGAAATTTTAAGTGTCCCGGATTTCTAATCTTGTAATCTGTCAACCTTAATATATATATATATATATATATATATATATATATATATATATATATATATATATATATATATATATATATATATATATATATATATATATATATATATATATATAATTGTACACGATACTGAAGCAAAGTGCATTAAGTGACTTCTCCCTCGGTCATTTAAGAGTAAAATTCAGCCTGTAACTTTCAATTTGCCCATGGAGGTGTCAAACAACTTAGACCTACACTATTATTTACTGTTACAAGGATTTTCTATTTGCCACGAGAGTTGATGGGATTCATGTTACTACAAAGAAATAGTGAAAGATATTCACTAAATTCTTTTTTTTTTTTTTTTTTTTTTTTTTGTAAAAACTGACAAATTGAGAAACAACACTCAACTAATTCATTCGAGATTCAAAAGTCAACTCGTCCACCATGTGGTACCATCATTAGTCCAACCCATGACCAACTGCACTGTCCTTCACCAACTTACAAGATTACAGCAAAATCATTATCGAGGATACTTTGCTGAGGTCAAACCTCGACGAAGCGTTACCTCTGCCCCTGGAAAGAGGAAATCAGAAAGAGGAAAGGGATTGAATCCCAGATCTTCGAGGATGTAGGAAAGAAACATAACCTGGGCAGAGAACATCCTAACATCGACCAAATAAATGTTAAAATAGTAGCTTCTAACGGGAGTAAAATCCACAAAAATAAAAGTACTCTCTCCCTCTCTCTCTCTCTCTCTCTCTCTCTCTCTCTCTCTCTCTCTCTCTCTGACCCATCCCGTCGCTTCTCCTCTTGGCTGCCATTCAACTGGCATTCTACTCTACTCCGTCACTCCCTAAGGCAGACCTTTGCTACTTGGCATATGCTAGATGCATGCAATCCCATTAGCTCATTTTTCGCTTAGGATCAAAGCCACGTCATATTCAAAGAAGGAGGAAGACCAGTGTAGCCATTAGCAAGGACCAGGATGACCAGCAGCAGAGCTAATAAATCAGAAGGTAACAAAACCCTTCACTCGAGTAAGCTTTGCGGGGTCGCCAAACCTCCTTCACTCTCTACTTCCCTTATCTGTCCATTGATTCAGCGGCAGGGAGTTTTCTTTTTTGTTATCTGGACACACACACACACACACACACACACACACACACACACACACACACGATCTATTCTCTCCCACCTGCGGTATTTGTTCCGAGACGTCGACTCAAGGGTCGTGAAACAAAGTGACCTTAGGAGATCAATACTGACCTTTTCGGGGAAGAAGTCCCTCTTCGAGCGCTTACAATAACGCAGAGGGATTTTATTTATTTTATTTTTTTTTCACGGTGTCGTCGCTTACAAGGTTTCGCCTGTCGTCTTTCCCCTCAGTGGCTTTGGAGGAAGTCTGAATCAAACGACAGGCTGGAAATAATTTTTTTTTTCTTGACCCGCATTCATGTAACTTTGTGAAAGAATTGCCTTCATCATCAAAGCTTAAAGGTGGTAGCGGACAGGTATGTAGGAAGGCCACCAGGCTCCAATGATAGTGCGTTGTGGGTCGTGGCTGTATTGATCACTGGCGACAAGAATTGAAGGGCTGCTTGTACCGCGGCCGGAGGTCATGCTATATGCCTTCTCTTTATCCTTCACCACTCCGTCATCACGTCGCCGCTGGCCGGGGGGTTATAATTATCAGCAAATAAAACCAGTTAGTGCGGAAAATTGCTTTGATGTGATCTACAATCACGGTTTCGTCCTTTGTGGGAGCTGTTGCAGTTGCAATTTTTACGGCTGCAGCGCCTTTCAACTCGTCAGTTTGTAGCAGCAAAAATAAAAATGTGCTGAAGAACTAGCAACAAAAGAATAACAGAAAAATACATTATTAAAGCAGACAGTCAACGTATTGGCGTATTGTGACTTCAGCAGTCATTTAGAATAATCAAATTCAAAACTGAATTGATAGTTTTGGGGACATGACATAAAATGGGGTGAATTAACTGCGAATGATTGACTGGTACGAGTTAAAGTAGTACGAATCATCCCAGGGAACTGAATTCATTCAAAAAGATAATGAACTGACATAAATCTCTTGTAACGGTTCCCTGAAATCGCTTCTGAATACTAACCCCCTAGCGATCTCCTCTAAAACCCCAATCCCCGCCCCCCCTAGACCAGCAATCTCCCCTAAATACCTCTGCAGGAAAATACTGGTAAGATCTGAAAGTCGACGCTCCGTCCCGAGAACATCTGTTCCACGATCCCAGGGGCATCTCTGGAAGCAGCCTCGGAGGACGTTTTCTCAATCTTTCCTGGATTAATCACTTCGCTAATTGCCTTAATCAGGAGAAAGAAATCCGCGCTAATTATTCTAACCC
The DNA here is from genome assembly GCF_040412425.1 of Macrobrachium rosenbergii. NCBI lineage: Eukaryota > Metazoa > Arthropoda > Malacostraca > Decapoda > Palaemonidae > Macrobrachium > Macrobrachium rosenbergii. The sequence goes on along the minus strand of NC_089756.1, from coordinate 4,588,784 downwards.
CAAAAGATTAGGCTTGGCTTCGTCCCATGTCCTTTAGAGGAGAGAGAGAGAGAGAGAGAGAGAGAGAGAGAGAGAGAGAGAAACGTGTGGCCCAGTCACAACATAGCCGTAAGAGTGACGCAGGGACACCCGAGTGTTAGGTAATGTGCATCGGGTTTTCAGGGGCGTTTGCAGAAAGGGAAGTCATTATTATTAATAATTACTATTATTATAATTATTACTATTACTAAAAGTTCAAAGGGAAGCTGGAAGAGTCCACATTTAGAGCTGGTTTTAATTTTCTTATTGGCGTTAAACCTAAATTATACCGACGTTACGTGGATGACACCTTTTTAATATTCGAGAGCGAGCAGCAAGCTAACCTGTTTCTAAACTACATAAATACAAAGCGTAATAAGATAAAGTTCACCACTGAATTAGAGCAAAACAGCCAGTTACCTTTTTTAGGTGTACTCGTTTCTCGACAAAGTACTGATTTCAATATTACGGTCTATAGGAAACCAACATTTACCGGTCTAGGGGTGAATTTTCTCAGTGCTTGTTATAACACATTTAAATTTAATACTTTTAACACTATTTTTTCGAGTTTTTAGACTCTCCAATACATACGAATTATTTCATTAAGGACTGTTGTTCTTAAAGAGTTTTTTTTTTTTAATGATAATGGTTTTACCGATAAATTGTTCTTTAACAAATTAAGGATCTTTTTAAACAGAATATGCACACAACCTCCAAAACCATATGGTCCTAAAAAGATGACTTTCTATTTCAAAATGCCATTCTTGAACGACAAAACGCACGAATTTTTCAAGAAAGAAATGTATTCAATTTTTAGCAAATATTTTCCACAAGCCACCCCTTTAGTAATAATCTGTAACAACTACAAAATTAAGAATTTTGTTAACCACAAAGAAAAACTGCCACCTTCTTATGTATCGGGAATCGTATACAAATATGTATGTCCTCAATGTCGCCTAGTGTATGTTGTCTCATCTATTAAACTCTGTATTTCAGATTCCATTATCATAACGGGGTGAGTTGTAGAACTGGGAGTGGGAGACCGTTGGCAAAGCCTTTATACTCAGCTATAAGGGACAACTGCCATGAGGTCTGCACTATTAATGATATTAATGTAAATGTTGAATATTTTAATATATTTAGAGGTATAGTTGAAAATGATGTTAGATTAGCAGAATCTTTGTATATAAGAAAATTCAAACCAGCTCTAAATGTGGATTCGTCCAGCTTCCCTTTGAAGTTTTAACATTAGTGTTTTTATAAAATTTTCTATTATTATTGTAAATGTTTTATATATGTATACTCATTAATAACATTTTGACATTTTTTATTATTACTATTGTCATTTAGATGAACCTTATTTATAAAGAACAAGCCCACCACGTGTGCCATTTACTAGAAATTCAGGCTTCCAAAGAATATGGGTGTTCGTTAGAAAGAAGTAACAGAAGGTAATGGGAGTTACAGAAAGAAGAGATCACTTATTAAAAAGAAAAAAATAGATAAACGCATCAACAAACAAATAGATAGAAATGTCAGTGTCATTTGCAAAAAGGGATAAACAATACGAAACAGAAAGCTATAAAGTAAAACTGTTTCATATTTGAATAGCTCTGCACCTAGAACCAAACATGTAGCGTGCCCGCAACTGTTTTTTGTAGAGCAAGCGCTTAGGTACCAGGAACCAGAAAGGGACGACTTCGACGAGTAGGAGTGGTCGCCAAGGGAATAACATCAGATACAGGGGCTCGTTTTCAGTATGAGATCTCGAGTTCTATAACGTGCTTGGAACACGTGAGTCTCTCCTCCTCCTCTCTCTCTCTCTCTCTCTCTCTCTCTCTCTCTCTCTCTCTCGCGTGTGTATCCTTCTGTGAGGACGAGACTGTATGAATTAAACTATTACACGGGAATCGTACTGACGTCTGCTCTCGCAAAGACGTTCATTTCTGGATGTGCAGTTATACACTTGGATGTGCTTTGTAATAGCAGACCGGGGATAACAGAGTGCACGGAAAGAACACTTTGTGGTGAATATCAATTGTCCTGTTCGAACATTTATGTACGTATGTATGTGGAACATTATAATAACCTTTTCGCGTGATATATGTGAATGCTGTAACTGACAATTAATTGAAGCCCTGTGCTTGCAACTTGATAGAGTCAGTTCAAATCACGCTTGACAGATGAAGTTTAATTCTATCATTTATTTGTCACAGCATGTATGTATATATGTGTGTATGTATGCATTTATGTATACACCAATTAACCTTTTTTTGTCACTTATAGGATGGTTCCTCAAACTCCTACCTTTTTAAGTGTTCGCGCAGACAATTTAGGATTTAATACTTTCTGATGCAATTTATAAGAAAAATTAGACCAAGAGGTCCTTCTCGCACTATGTATATATATATATATATATATATATATATATATATATATATATATATATATATATATATATATATATATATATATATATATATATATATATATATATATATATATATATACATATATATATATATATATATATATACATATATTCTTAAAATGAATTAATTAACTCAGGTCAATTGATGCAGTAAATAAAAACTTATTATTTACTATGCAACAGTAAACCTACACTAGTTACCGATGACCATACTGTTGTCACGCCACTTCACAAAAAGCAGTAACCCAGTCTCAGTCGCTGCGACAAATAGACCACTGTAAGTCAACCTACGTAGTACCTGCTTCATTATTATCATGGGAAGGGGGAGAAGTGTGGGATAGGTGGAAACGGGGTGGGTTGAGTTCTCCAAAAGCCTATGAATGATGTAGCAACGGCCTTCGAATAACTTAGGAAGTGTGTCGATCGAAATTGGAATATTTGACCGACATTGCTCGTACTAGAATACGTTAATATAGTTTCTGTTTATGAAAGAGACGGTTTCGTTACTTGCGCCAGCAAAAATGGACGCGGGTTAGGTGTGTACCGTCTGCTACTACTACTACTACTACTACTACTACTACTACTACTACTACTACTACTACTACCGTCTGCCAGTCTGTGTAAATCTTGAAAGGTTACAGATGAATTTCAGTTTACATCTTTCTGGTGATATGGAAGTTTTATATATATATATATATATATATATATATATATATATATATATATATATATATATATATATATATACTGCATATATGTGTGTGTGCGTGTCTCTATTTCAAGCACTGCAAACCCACCCTTAACGGGCCTGCAGTGCACAGAGAAAACACAGGGAACCAGTTGCAATTCAACAAGATATTACTTAAAGGGAAGCAAGCCAAACAGCCGAGCCTTCGGAATATTATTGTGCATAACAAAAGCGAGACAGTTCTAACCGTCTGCGATTCGAAATTCGAATTTTGAATAATGCCTTACGCGTTTTCAACAGCATGCCACTCCAATTCTTTGCCGCGCACCGAAGTCAACATTTCACTTAATCAGAACAGTCTTACGGAAGAAGAAGAAGAAGAAGAAGAAGAAGAAGAAGAAGAAGAAGAAGAAGAAGAAGAAGAAGAAGAAGAAGAAGAAGAAGAAGAAGAAGAAATTCAGAAACTCGTCTTTGGTGCTCGTCTGAACTTCAGTTGAGACGAGATTAAATTTGTCCTTGTAAGATACGAAAAGAGACGTCTTACATATTAAGATGTTGTTTAGACAAGATAATAATATCCTTTTTCTTGGCTGTTAATATATTCTGCGGTTTTATAACGCGGTAAAGAATGGATCCGATGAGATGCAAAGGGAATTTCATATGCTTTGGTGTCCCCTTAATATGTGTATACCGTTTTCTATTTCATCATTTAATTTCAGGATTACTGGGTAACTATCCATGATTTTTATCGATCTTTATATCATCTTATTTTATTTATCTGTTTATTTTTATTTATCTGTCTACCTATCTATTCGTTATTTATTTATTCTATTTTTATTTATTCTATCTATCTATTCATTATTTATTTATTCTATTTTTATTCATCTCCTCTGCTAACTTGCAATTTGATAGACAACTGTCGACAGCGAACGAACAAAACTGGATTACGTTTCATTTCTCTCTCTCTCTCTCTCTCTCTCTCTCTCTTATTTTCTGACTTGCCTCTCTTTCTCTTAGTTGCTGACTTGCCTATCTCTCTCTCTCTCTCTCTCTCTCTCTCTCTCTCTCAAAAGCTAGAGAACGTAAAATTTTGCTTAGAAATTCACCAAGAGTCCAAGTCACCAAAGATTTCGTGTACTGGAACCAGATGATTTTTTTTTTTTTTTTTTTTTTGCCACCTTCCATCTCACTTTGACAATGGGAACCGGTTGTGTGTTTATCGGAACTTTTTTTGGCAGACTATCTGTCTGCCATCCAGTCCAAGCAGCTACCTACTTCAATAACGATTCCACAGCACAAGATACTATCGCATTTTAACCCTCAACTTCCTCAAGCAAGCACTTACGACACTTACAGTTGTCCCACTGAAACAGAGTATCTTCCGTGGCCACACTCAAATCTTAATCTAAACTTCAAAGGTTAATTATCATCAACGGAACGACAAAAAGTCTTTTCGTTAAATGCCCACATTTGAATTGAAGCAACCACTTCTGGCACCTAGTTGTTCTATTGAAGAAGAATATTTATCCCACTGAAACGGAGTATCTTCAGCTACCACACTAAAATCTTAGTCTATGCTTCAAAGGTTAATTACTAATCAACGGAACGAGAAAAAGAATCTTTTCGTTAAATACCCAGTACGCGAAACTCCTCCGTCACAATGTTTTTTCGCTCCATCAGACAGCCGGGCGACAAAAGGGAAATTTATTGAGAGTTATTGAAGTTCGCTGCAATTTATTGGCAGGCACTGATAACCGATCGATGGCGGAAAGAAGCCTTTTGAACGACGTCGAGATAAAGTCGGTCTTATTCTGTCACTCATTTTCTCCATGGCGAGTGTGTGTGTGTGTGTGTTGTGAAAGAGAGTGACTCCAGGTCCAGGGCCCCTGAGTAATGGAAGGCAAAGTGCTTGATACAGAGAGAGAGAGAGAGAGAGAGAGAGAGAGAGAGAGGGAGAGAGAGAGAGATGATGATGCAAATCAGCAAATGAAAGACAGAGAGAGAGAGAGAGAGAGAGAGAGAGAGAGAGATGCAAATCAGGAAGTAAAAGAGAGAGAGAGAGAGAGAGAGAGAGAGAGCCAAAATCCCGAGACCTACAGTACAATCGGAGTGACAGAGTCCGGAAATAACTTATGATATGATTCATAAACGGTAATAAAATAAATAAATACACATAAAAAATAAATAAAGAACAGAAAGGGAACAACCATACAAACACACACAAGGGGCCATTGATAATTTCCGAGGTGGGGAGGCGGGGTGGGCCAAAACTTTTGGAGAAAGGTTGTCAAACATCATCCTCCCTCGAACAATGTAGCGGAAACAGCCATTGCAACTTCCAAGCGTTCCATTCGCTGACATTTTTCGACGAAGTGTGAATGGCATTTGCCTCTCTCTCTCTCTCTCTCTCTCTCTCTCTCTCTCTCTCTCTCTCTCTCTTCCCCCTTTCGCAGTGACCTACAGCCGCTCACACCAGTTACCTAAGCTCTGACCCCGGTTGCTTTTTTTGGTCACCTGATCTAATCAGATGTACTGGTGCTTACCTTCTCTGACCTTAAATATCTATCCATCTACCTATCTCTTTATCCACGTACATAAACCCTTTCGTCCGGATCATGGACATGACTTAACCAGCAGAAGTCGACTCTGCTTTAGACATGAAACGCTAAAAACAAACAATAAACAAACGTTTATACACTACGTTGTGAAAATCAGATCAGTGCTACAACATAGACATTTTGGTGATAATATTAGGCTACTTCTTCTTCTTTAAATCTTCAGCTGAAAACCCGTATGGACAGAGTCAACAGACTATAAACCCAAGAGGGCCCCGAATGGAAATCCCTTGCAGAGAGAGAGATAGTAGTTGAAGGAACAAGTGACAGATAATTAAATATGAGCGAACAGAACATCAGACCGATACACCTGAAATTCAGCAGACGTCAGCAGAAAGCAGGAAATAATCTGCTCCTCGCTTATACATCAGGATATCAGAAGAACGCCCACAACTGTGATAAACAATTGAATATGAGAGAACAGAAAATAAAACCGACAAGCCTAAAATCCAAGAGACGTAAGCAGAGAGTAAGAAAGTATTTGCTCCTTGCTTAAACATTCGGAGAGGATCAGAACACGTCCACAACTGCACTTTCTCCCGGGTGTTTGCAACAATCACCAAATTCAGAGCTTTCCTCACAAAGATTCACGAGGACAAAACGAAAGTGGTTGATTTCCATCCTTCAAGAGCAGTAGCTAAGCAACTCGAGGAGGAGGAGGAAGCAGGAGAAGGCGTTTTAATATTTAACGAGGATCGAACACCGCTTTTGCCGTTCGTGCACGTGGGCGCTAAAATTAGATAGACCAATTCCGGGCAGGGAATCAGATCATTGATTACCCAGGTGTATGGATGTCTGATGGCAAATACCCAAACCCACTGTCTCTTCTCTCTCTCTCTCTCTCTCTCTCTCTCTCTCTCTCTCTCTCTCTCTCTCTCTCTCTCTCTCTCTCTCTCTCTCTCTCTCTCTCTCTCTCTCTCTATATATATATATATATATATATATATATATATATATATATATATATATATATATATATATATATATATATATATATATGCATATGTATCCAAAGGGAAAAATTATATGCACACACACAAAGGTATATTTATATATATATATATATATATATATATATATATATATATATATATATATATATATATATATATATATATATATATATATATATATATATATATAAATACATATATGTATGTATGTATATATATATCACTGAAGATAATACCTACGCAATGGCAATAGTTTTCTCGTAAATTCTGTTGGCAGCTATTGGTTTATACGAGGTAGTTTGAGGTAATAACTATGCTAAAGATTTCTTGTAGCTTGTAGCTTTGACAAGCACGAATCATGTCAGTCATTTCCTTATCGAATTGTTCCTCGTACCAAAGTTTCGTCAAGCAAAGACGTCTCTTTAATAGCATAGATTTGTTTTCGTGGAAATTATTGGCAAATCTCGTAAGGATAATGTTGCAAGAATTCTGTAGTTAGTCACCAAACATTAACTTACACAGAAGTTAGATTATCAACATCCATTTTTACAGTGTGCTTGGAAAGATTGTCCATCCTCAAAACACTAAAGGCAATTTAAGGAAACCAAATTCATCACCTTATCATTTAGTCTAAATATCTATGTGCATATACAGTACATACAGCAAGTAACAAGAGTGAAAATGAGTGAATATATATATATATATATATATATATATATATATATATATATATATATATATATATATATATATATATATATATATATATATATATATATATATATATATATATATATATATATATATATATATATATATATATAATATATATATATATATATATATATGTGTGTGTGTGTGTGTGTGTGTGTGTATGTATGTATGTATGTATGTATGTATGTATTGTATAATACATACATACAATATATATATATATATGTATATGTTAATTCATACACACACACATATATATGCATATATATATATATATATATATATATATATATATATATATATATATTTATATATATATATATATATATATATATATAATATATATATTTATTACATATAAGAAGGGACTTTTGAGCCAACTCTCTGTTATGGAAGTGGAGCATGGTTGATGAATGTGAGCAAAAGACAAAGGGGTGAAGCTGTTGAAGTAAACTGTTTGTGTAATAAGCCTGTCATACGAAGTTCATGTGCAGTATTAAGAGATGGTTTGATCATGTGGAAAGAACGTAGGATGATGTGTACAGGTAGGTGAAATTTGAAGAATTCTGAAAATTTAAAAGTATAAGAAAATTTCAGTGTATTTTCATGGAAGAGCTCTAATACCCAGGAAGCATGAGATCTCATGCAAGGTACAAGTTAATGATGCAATGCGTCTTCAGGTGGGGGTTGGTGGGGAGAGGTGCCCCTCCCCCCACGCACCTCTCCTACTGGTGAGTGTTCTGCGTAGGTGTACGAAACAGCTAATGTCACTGAAGCTTTCTGCACAGGATTTTAATCCAAGAGCCAGCAGTTTATTTGAGAGAGAGAGAGAGAGAGAGAGAGAGAGAGAGAGAGAGAGAGAGAGAGA
>NC_089756.1:4572997-4575497 GCF_040412425.1 Macrobrachium rosenbergii | reverse complement strand
CTCTCTCTCTCTCTCTCTCTCTCTCTCTCCTCCTAACACCCCTTCTACTCTCCCTCTCTCTCTTGCTCTCCCTCTTTCTCTCTCTCTCCAGAGGTAGATTAATAGTGCCAAAAACTCCTCCCTAACACCCTTCAGCGTCTATTCTCTCTCTCTCTCTCTCTCTCTCTCTCTCTCTCTCTCTCTCTCTCTCTCTCTCTCTCCCTTTCCTGTTAAGACAGTTGCTTCAATTACAATGCCCAACATTTTTGACATTTTATATCTCACCCCTTCTCACACCCCATCCCTATCAGGGTTGAACTTGGACTTAATGGGCATCGGGAGTGTCACTATTCATCTCAGCGACCTTGAAAACTGTGGATTAGACACAGACATCTGCCATTTTTGACATTTTATTTTTCACCCCTTCTCACTCCCCCATTCCTATCGGGGCTGAACTCGGCCTTAAAAGACATCGGGAGTATCATTATTCATCTCAGCGACCTTGAAAACTGTGGATTAGACACTAATATCTGTTGTTTTCGGTTATTTTTACGTCAACCCCTTCCCACCCCCAACCACCTTTGGTGCCAGTGATATCTTACCCCCGACAGTATTCTTTTCCAGTTGGTAAGTCATATGTTTACCGAAATGAGGTATGATAAACGCATAGAGTTTATTTAGTTACCAAGTCTATGGGCAGAACCAGCCCTGTTACAGGGAAGCCCTTCCCACCCCCACCCCTTTGGTGCCCTTTGGTGCCAGTGATGTCTTACCCCCACAGTATTCTTTTCCAGATAGTAAGTCATATGTATACCAAGCTAGGTTGAAATTGCTCAATGAGTTACAGAGTTATGCTGGAACATACACAAACACGCACATACATAAATAAATCCATTTATATATATATATATATATATATATATATATATATATATATATATATATATACATATGTTCACACAGAGAGAGAGAAAAGAGAGAGAAAGATATACAAGAGACACACACATATGTATGTGTGTGTGTGGTGTGTATGTTTGCGTGTGTGTGTATATGTGTGCGCATATATATGTATGTATGTATATATACATATATATAAACATACATACATACACCAATTAGTATTAAATAAATTAGCACGCTTATTAGAGTGAAACACAAGAAACTCCAACGACCGACAATCGACCTGCTCTCTTCACTCAACACACGGGTCCTCCTTCATTGACGAAGGCCTCAACGAGGGCTCTAAAAGAAGCAGCGCATTGCGTGTTATCGAATCGGTCGGTGATTTGCTTCCGAATCAATACGGAAAAGTTTGTCCTTCTATTTACGGTCGTTCTAAAGATGGGCGTAGGTGGGAAGTCGTGTGTATCGACGGTATACTATGGGCGATGATGGGAAGGCAACAATACGAGTGACGACGTTCTAAAGATGGGCGTGTGTGGGAACTCGTGTGTAACGACGGAATGCTCATGGGCGGTGATGGGGACTCGAGGAGAAAGCAAGTGACGAAGTGATGGGAACGCCCATGGGCGGTGATGGGGACTCGAGGAGAAAGTAAGTGACGAAGTGATGGGAACGCAAGAGGAAAGAGACAGATGATGTTATACTGATGGGAACTTAAGGAAAAAGTGACTGACGATATTGCGGTGATGGGAATTTAAGGAGTAAGGGACTGATGATATTCTCTTGATGGGATCTTGAGGAAAAAGTGACTAATGATGTTCTACTAATGAGTGGTGATGCGAAATTGGGGAGAAAGCGACTGACGACGCCCTACTGATGGTCGGTGATGCGAACTTAAGGAGAAAATGACTGACAACGTCCTACTGATGGGCGGTGATGGGAACTTAAGGAGAAAATGACTGACAACGTCCTGCTGATGGGCGGTGATGGGAACTTAAGGAGAAAATGAATGACAACGTCTTACTGATGCGACTGAGTAGAGGCGCATGGAAAATGTGACTAATGACCTTATGTTTTATCGTCGGGGCATCGATGGCAACACATGAATGAGGGAGTTCTAATGATGGGAGTGGGTGGGTGGGTGGGTGGGTGGGTGGGAGGTTGTGGGTAGGTGGGTGGGTGGTAGGAGGTTGTTGGTGGGTGGGTGGGAAGGCAGTTTCGAGGAAGGGGTGGGGGAGGGCAATGTAGAAAGACGTCCTATTGATGAGCGCAGTTGGGAAACCCCTGGGAAATCTGGCAAGACGAAAAGGCCCATTAAAAATGGAGGCGTCTTGTGACATTTCTCCCCCCTCCCCCTCCCTCCTCCCCTAGAGAGTTTTGAATTCCCTCTTTCCCAGCCATTAGTTAATGGAAAGTCTGTTTCAGCGGAGTAATCAGCTAAATGAGAACCGAATTAGTCCGCCCATTAAACTCATGAAACTTCTTTATCCCAACATCTGCTCCGCAACCTTTGACCAGACGCTTACTTCTTTCTACTTCTGCTGCTTCTGCTTCCGCTTCTGCTGCTGCTTTTTCTGCTGCTGCTGTTTCTTGTCGTTCTTTCTTCAGGGAAGTTTTG
>NC_089756.1:4427997-4567997 GCF_040412425.1 Macrobrachium rosenbergii | reverse complement strand
TGGAAGAAAGATAATATGAAAGGAGGTACAGTAAAACGAATGAAATGGGTTGCAGCTAGGGGCCGAAGGAACGCTGCAAAGAACCTTAAGTAATGCCTACAGTGCGCTGTGTGAGGTGCACTGACGCCACCAACCCCCTGCGAGGGAGATTAGAATCAAGTTTCAATATACTGGTACAGAACTGCGAAAAAAACATTTGCAAAGCCAGACACAAGTCAAGCGAATTCCCCGTGGTGACGCCCAATAGGAGTTTAGAGGGAATAGTTCTAAAAACCCTGTTCCATTGCCATCGGGGACATACGGGTCAAGAGGGAAAATGAGGACGGGCGCCGTGGCTTAATCTGCAGAGCAGTGATACGGAGCTCAATATGTCGTCTAGACAGCACTGCATTATTTACCGAGACTTACCACGGAACTTGAGCCGCTAGTGCATCGAGTAAAATTTCTTTCTGCAGCATTTGCATATTAAATGACGTTCATGGATGATCATAAGGGTGGCTAAAACTTTTTGTCAGGATTTACGTCAAACTAACTAATCATACCTACATAATTCATTAATTCTACTTGTTAGAAAAATATACAGATAATTGGCGATATTTCTGGTATACAAAATTGCCATTTTGTTTCCATGACATAATTAATATTCATAATATAAAAGTGGCCAATTGACAATGGACAATCAGCCCGAAAAAGTAATGATTGGTAACTATTAACAAACTAGCAAAAATAAAGTTCACGCAAGAACACAAACAAGTAAGTTAAATGTGAAGGATGAAATCCCTAGATTTTCGTCGACATTTGGTCACGATGGCGTTCCAAGAACTGGCTTAATACACAGCTTTTCAGCGTATGTTCAGGGGTAAAAAAAATACACATAAAATGAATCTCTCTCTCTCTCTCTCAGTAGGTATCATGCCATCTAATTTAAAGACCAGGAAATAAAATTTCCCAGGAAGGCAGAAACTTGACTGATAATTTATTCATAAGGTTTTATCTTACAATGGGAAAAATTTAGAGCTAACAAGAAGTTTGTTATCTCAATTTAATTTTCTTCTTCCAAAATCTAATAAAATCTTATGAAAACAATCCAATACTGAGCGTCCAATTTACATTCTTTAACAAGTTCTTTTTCTTCTGTCAACTATGCAGACCGCAACGTAAGGAATGAAAGCATACGACATGCATACATACATGCATACGTAGTTGCACGTGTGTTTTTATCTTCTTATATCACGGGAAATAAAACGCCATACAGAGTAAATACAGAGTAGATGGACACAAGGAAAGTGAAACTACAGAGTGCAAGATCTTTCACTTTTGCTCTACGGCATTCTCAAGCAAAACCATGAATAATGCTGCACTCAGTTGTTCACTTTTCTCCTGGCCATATGTACTCGGTATACATATAATTGTGTGTGTATATATATATATATATATATATATATATATATATATATATATATATATATATATATATATATATATATATATATAAAAATATATCTTTTACTTTTTCCCGAAAATTGTTAACATTCTCCTTCTCTCTCTCTCTTGAAGAAGAAGAAGGCATCACTGCATTCAAGCGAAAGGAATAATAGCCTTCCCCCCGTCACCCCATTATAACGACGTGTCATGTATTTTTGTGGCCATGAAGCGGGCTATCCGCTGCGCGTCACCTGCATCCTGCCGTCGGATATTGGACAGAAAGAAGAAGGAAAAGAAGAAAAGGCGACTGCTCCTATCGGACTTCCCGAATAGCTGGGGTTTTTTTTATTGGCAACGTGAATAATAACTATTCTTTCCGTCCTGAATTCTTATTGCTGGAGGTTGTGGTGGCCCCTATAGATGTGAGGCACTTGTGGGGAACTTGTATTGCACTTGTTGGGAACTTGTGAGGAGCTTGTATAGCACTTGTTGAGGACTTGTGGGGTGCTTATATTCCACTTGTTGAGAACTTGTGAGGAACTTGTATTGCACTTGTTGGGAACTGGTATTGCACTTGCAGGGAACTTGTACTGCACTTATTGGGAACTTGTATTGCACTTGTTGAGAACTTGTGGGGAACTTGTATTGCGCTTGATGGGAACTTGTAGAGAACCTGTATCATATTTGTTGAGAATTTGTGGGGAACTTGTATTGCACTTGTTAAGAACTTGAGAACTTGTATGGCATAATACAACGCGAGAGAGAGAGAGAGAGAGAGAGAGAGAAAGGTTGGGTGATATCACATACAGCACAATAAAACGAGAGAGAGAGAGAGAGAGAGAAGCTGAGGTGTCTCCACATATACAGCATAATAAAACGCAGGCAACAACAAACATCACCATACGTACGAGAAACTACAGTTCGAGCACTTCTCCAGGAAAGACAAGCAACGACTTTCTTTGCTCCTCTCTCTGAGTAAAGGAAGCCTGAAGATTGAAATACCAGAAGCGAGAGATAACAAGGAGTCGTTTCGCCTCTATCCTGACGATCCTTGGGCGTTTTCCACGGTGATGGGAAATAATGAATGAGCTGTTGATAAAAGGTCCTTCTTTGTGTGTGTGTTTGTGTTTGTGTTGTGTTTGCGCTTGTGTCTGTGTGTCTGTTTATGTGTCCGATTTTACGCCCTGATGAATACGGACTTCACCTGCACTTACTTAAAATGGATTTTACATTTCTGTAAGGGAGACGTTATGACAGTACTGAGATAAATTCTATGTGAAGTAACACAACGATTACGGTTTCTTTATGTGAAGCTCCGGGGAGAGAGAGAGAGAGAGAGAGAGAGAGAGAGAGAGAGAGAGAGAGAGAGAGAGAGAGAGAGAGAGAGAGAGAGAGAGAGAGAGGGGGCGTGGGGAATTTACTCTATATTTTTGGCTGTCAGTGAATCTACACAAATGGCATTAATCTGCAGCAGCTGATAAAAAATCATAAATAATAATAATTCGACTATCCCATAAATATATCTAATCCAACAATTTCTTTTATTTGAAGTAACAACATTTTAAAATATTAGCATATAAAAACTACAACTTGTTTGCCAGAAATTGGCGATTAAATCAATCACTAGTTAATTTGTCAACGTGAACATCAAATTTTCCCACTTAGAACAATACCATTTTTAATTTCAATCTATCTGGAACTATTTCTTTTGAATATACCGATTTTTTTTAATAGAATATCCTTCCTTTTATCCCAGAACCCCATAGGTTTCTTCCCGTTACATCCATTTTTTCTTCTGGGATAGCCTAAATTTTTTTTAGAATTTCCCCCACACAATTTTCCTCCAATATTTAGCCTTTTTTGCTTCTTGGGTATCCCACTATATGCTTCCTCCTGTTACATCCATTTTTTTCCTGGGGTATCCCAGATTTTACTGGGATACCCCCCAGTTTTCCTCTATTATTTAACCTTTTTTGCTTCTGGGATGTCCCAATATAGGCTTCTTCGCATCACATACATTGAGATATCCCAGATTTTACTGGGATAAACCCCAATTTGCCTCTGGTATTTAACCTTTTTTGCTTCTGGGATGTCCCAGTACAGGCCTCTTCCCGTTACATCCGTTTTTCTCCTGGAATGTCCCACATTTTTCTGGGAGACCTCCCAATTTCTCTCTGATATTTAACCTTATTGTTTCTGGGATATCCCAACATAGACTTCTTCCTGTTATATCCATTGTTCTCCTGGGATACCAACCAATTTTTCTCTGATATTTAATATTTTTTGCTTCTGGGATATCCCAATATTTTCCGAGAATATTCCAGCCATTCCCTCTCGTAAAATAATGACATCAAGACTGATGGCCCTGTTGCCCAAAAGCGGTTATGCCACCTTAATCCCTTTATCCAGGAGCTGAATACAACGACAAAATAAAACATGCGTGGCTATTTTTTATGTACATAAATAAGGTCTCTTCTTTTTCCCCTTCTGTGTAAGAGATTTACGACTTATAAACGACCCCCCCCAAAAAAAAAAGAAAGCAGTTACTCACTCTGGTCAATTTTTAGTCAGTTTCAGTTAATGACACAATAACTGAGTGACAGAGAGAAAGAAAGGTCGTGTAACGTGTAATATTTCAGAATTGGTGTAACCATACTTGAACGTATGACGTAAAGTAAACACATTCCGCAATAGCTCAAATTAATATCGATAAATTATATCACACGCACTCACACACACATGCATATATATATACATATGTGTGTGTGTGTGTGTGTATACAGTACATATGTATATATATATATATATATATATATATATATATATATATATATATATATATATATATATATATATATAAACGTGAATGTATATTTGTTTGGCTTCTATAGAAATCTGAACCCCTTGACAGACCCAGACAAAATTTTGCACACGGCCTCTGTGTCACCCCAGAAAGGTTTTTAACTCAAAATCAAACCCCTACCCGGTGACAGACATACAAACACAGACAAAACAGATGGAATTTTCGTTTTTACGTCACCTTTTCCTTCAGTGTTCTGGGTTTATTCTCATTTTCGCCTGATGCTTCACCTTTTCTTCTGGCGCTACCAGAAGTATGATTAACCTACAACAATAAATCCCTTATAACATCAATTTTTTATCAGAATGTAAGTGAATTTTGATCATAATTTATGATGACAATAATATAACTGTTTATTACCTCTACATTGAAAACCTAAATCGATCATTTCTTTCCGTAGTAACCAAAGCCGAGTCCTCGCATGCATAGTAATGGCTAAACACGACAGTTTTAGCCAGCAGAATCCACTACCAAACTCACTCACTCTCTCTCTCTCAAGGCATCACTCAAACAATATAAGTAAATAAACACATTCCCTTTTTTCATACAGTATTAAAACGGTCCTACACACGATCCTACGTCATTTATTACATGATCACCCACGTCGGGTAGGAAGAACAAGCTTGCACAATACGTAAATTCATACCTTTTGCTGATGTAATCATACACAGTAAGGAATGGTATTCCCATCATTTAGGAAAATAAAATGATTGTTTATGGTTATATAAAATATTAGAATGATATATATATTCATTTCTATCTTTTATCAACGCGTATTTATTCAAAACATTAAATACCAATTGCCTAACATCCCTCAAGAAGGGAGATATTTTGTTTGATTCATGATTACGTTATTGTACAAATTGACCAAGTTTATAGATGCCGTACATGTAACTTTATACGCACTTCTATACATATGTACGTACGTTTATATATACATCAACAGTGCATATATATACCCAAGAAGTCTATATTTACCTCAGTGTCTAAAGTAACTTGCGGTTGCCGCAGTTATATCATCACACTCTCAAACTTCATTCGTATTCATCAAATGAACCTGACACGTTTCTGTACAAACCGCATATACCAACACTACTCTTCCCCTTTATAGATCTTACACTTCCCTCATCAATCGGATTTAGTCTCTAACTTTTCAAAAAAGAAAAATAGGACTACGGTACTATATTTTGTACTTTCAATTGTCAAACTTTTCCCTCAATCTTCAACTGTCGTATCTGTATTGAAGGTCTTTCTTACATTCAAGAACAGAATAGAAAAGACTATAAAATTTATAGAATTTAGGCCAAAGGCCAAGCGCTAGGACCTATGAGGTCATTCAGAGCTGAAACGGACACTGACAGCAAAACACTTTGAACGGTGTGACAGGAGGAAAACCTCAAAGTAGTTGCAATATGAAACAATTGTTAGGAGAGGGTGGAAAGTAAGATGGAAGAAAGAGAATATGAACGGAGGTACAGTAAAAGGAGTGAATGGAGTTGCAGCTAGGGGGCCGAAGGGACGCTCCAAAGATGCTTAAATAATGCCTACGGTGCACCGCATGAGGTGCATTGATAGCACTACCCCCTACGGTGTTTCTTTCAGTCAAAATTCGTCCCAGATTCATCACAGCCCCTCAGTAATGTTACCAACCTTTCAAGATGACTACTATGTCATGAGAAATGATATAGTTGCTCTATATATCTAATTTCACTTGAACAACTGCATCACTGACGCACAAATCACCCGACCTCAAATAGCACCCTTCCCCGTTTGTAAACATCTTTCACCTGACAATTAAACAGATCTCTGACCTTATCTTTACTTTCAATTTCCTCTCCGTGCTTCCTGTTACGATCATTTTACCCTAACGGCGAAATTTTACCACAAATAACCTTGGGTTTTCTCCCCCCACCTCCCTCTTTCAGCTTCGCACCGCATCATTTTCTCGTCGCTCCACCACGCACGTTTATATATATATATATATATATATATATATATATATATATATATATATATATACGTTTATATATATATATATATATATATATATATATATATATATATATATATATATATATATATATATATATATATATATATATATATATATATATATATATATATATATATATATATATATATATATATATATGTGTGTGTGTGTGTGTGTGTGTGTGTGTGTGTGTGTGTGTGTGTCTCCCTGAGATCTACACGAATACCGCGACTCTATCGGGGGCCACGCATTCGGAATTCCAGGGTCGTGCGCACCCCTCTTTGCGATTTATAAACCCGTTTGTGTGTGTGTGTGTGTGTATACACGTTAGACTATTAACTGTTGGAGGAAATGAGAGTGCAGCAGGTGTAGCAAGCAAACAAACTGAAGAAAACATTAAAGGATTAGAATTGTGCGGAAAAACCACAAACACATACAGTAAGATGCTCGTCCAAACGTGCAAGAATTCTGTTGGTGCAATTCATTCCACAAGTTACAAACAGTTCTCAATGTAGGTGCAAACAGTATTTACTTGTTCCGCAAATAAGCTTCGTTACAGTTTAACAACCGTTCATCTGGGCGGTATCAATGCAAATCAATTTCAAACTTAAACCTGAAGTCCAGAAAGCTGAAAGCTCTCCATCATTCCTCATCAATCACTGATATCAAGCGTATGTACAGTACGCCTGTCTGCATCTAGGCGTTCGATAGTGATGACAATCTTTTGTAAACCCCGCCACTAAGCGGAGGAATCCTCAGGTCAGGACGATGGGTGAAATTTAATAATGGCTGCTATTGCTCCTCTCCTACAGACTTTCACTTTCAACTGTCAACCTCCTGATTGGCTGATGGATTGTGTGTCACTCCACTCTTGTTCTGATTGGTCGAGATTTCGAGCAGTTCGTATTCCATCCATCAAAGTTCACTGGATACATCCAGCTTTAAACTCTGACCTTATTCCTAAAACCCCTTTCCCCACCCACACCCTCCCTCTCCCTCTCCCCCTCCCCCTCACCGATCTACAGACCTCCCACACTGCAACCTCGCATTGGTCCTTTGGATCTTTCCCAAAACATGCACTCCTTCCCTCGCTCAGCCCAGGCAGGATTCCTTTCTCATGCATTTGCAGCTCTCTCTCTCTCTCTCTCTCTCTCTCTCTCTCTCTCTCTCTCTCTCTCTCTCTCTCTTACCTCATCGTGACAATCAATAGCTCGACAAAAGCGTCCGCAGCTCCCCATGTGAAGAGTAAAATGCAGTTCCCTAAGGAACACGAAGGAATGATTG
This sequence comes from Macrobrachium rosenbergii, assembly GCF_040412425.1. NCBI lineage: Eukaryota > Metazoa > Arthropoda > Malacostraca > Decapoda > Palaemonidae > Macrobrachium > Macrobrachium rosenbergii. The sequence goes on along the minus strand of NC_089756.1, from coordinate 4,560,435 downwards.
GAACCAGTTTCTAGACATAAAATACGAAGAAGAATGTTAGCAACAGTAATGACTTTCTGTTACGACCCTGATCATTATTATTATTATTATTATTATTATTATTATTATTATTATTATTATTATTATTATTATTATTATTATTATTATTATTCAGAAGACGAACTCTATTCATGTGAAACAGGCCCACAGGGGCACTGAATTAAAATCCAAGCTAGCGAAGAATATGGTGTTCGTTGGAAAGAAGTAACGGAAGGTAATTGGAAAGTACAGAAAGAAGAGATCAGTTATAGAAAAGAAGAAAATAATTTAACAAATAGCTAAATAAAGTGATGAAAATATACGTAAATTATTAAACTATAACGCAATTTGCTTTATGGTAGTAATGCATTGCATCTCCGCTTGAACTTACAAGGTTCCAGTTCCACAACATCCTCAGGGAGACTGTTCCACAGTCCAACGGTGTGAGGAATAAAAGACCTCTGACAGCATGGTATACCCAAGTGATGTGCAATCTCAGGAAGTAACTTTTGTTACTGAAGACATTTCCTATAGCTCAAATGGCCAAGAAACTATTTGTTTATGCATGCATCGAAATCGTTACTCACTTCGGATTTATTATAAAAAGTCTACTACAGCATATGAGTATTATACAGAAAAACATTTTTACAGCCAGAAATAACTACGTAGAACTATCGATGCCATCAAAACACCACGAAAGTGCTGTAGTCCCTATTGGACTTTCCTATTACTTATTCAGAACTGGAGAGCAGTCAGAGACCTTTGTGCTTCTACACACACACACACACACACACACACAAAATTCCGTCCCTCTCTCGAAAACCGATTCATTCTCGCCCAGGCCCGAGGGAAAATGGAAAAGCAGAACGAAGAGGAACGCAAAAGCAAAAATGAATATAAAGAGGCGGAAGCAAAAGATTAATTAAAAAGCTATCAATTATTTCATTAACTCTGACATTGGCTGGTAGGCAAACTCAGTTATTCTTCTTCTTTTAACGTGCTCTTTTCCCATTTGTATGGGGTAAGCACGATGCCTTCTTTTGAAGGACTTTGATTTGGCTTTGGGGCAGACTTTGTAGTCTCGATCGGCTGCCCTGCCTGTCATCGCTTAGACCCCGGTAGCGTATGTACATGTATTATACCAGCCACCAGCGCCTTTTCTCCCAGCAGCGAGGAGACGTTGCGACGTGAAAGCGTTACAGAGAATTCCAGATTCTAAAAGTGGATGGTAGAAAAGTTAGGTTAAACCGGTTAACTCTCGTGTTGGCAATTATGATCCCTCATGCCAAGTATCGCAATTATTATTATTACTATTATTATTATTATTATTATTATTATTATTATTATTATTATTATTATTATTATTAAGATGAACCCTATTCATATGGAACAAGCCTACAGGGGCCACCGACTTGAAGTTCAAGCTTCCAAAGAATAATGTGTTCATTCGAGAGAAGCAACAGAAGGTAAGGGGACATACAGAAAGAAGAGTCAGTCATCAGAAAACAGATAAATTAACAAACAAATAAATAAATAAATAAAGAAAGAAAAATGTAAGTAAATTATTAAAATACAAGGAGAATTGTATGACGGTAGTAATGCAATGCATCTTAGCTTGAACTTCTGAAGTTCCAATTACAAGACATCCTCAGGGAGTCTGTTCCACAGCTACGCGGTATTAAAGTATAATTATGCTGAAGTGGCTCCCAAAAGAATGTTTAAAGGTGATACCGGATCCTTAAAAGAAAATATGGAAGAGCGTCAAGCAAAAGAAGGACTCACACGAAGACAAGACGACATTCTTCCGTAAGGCCTCCCTGACACCTAAATTCTCTCTATCTCTCTCTCAAATTAATACTTTTTTACGACTTTACCATAAGTATTAGAGTTATTACATTTGTAAAAAAAAAAAAAAAAAAAATTGACCATACTTCATCGCAGTTTATCTCCTAAACACCTCAATCGTACTGGAAGAGTCCTTTCTCTCTCTCTCTCTCTCTCTGTGAGGATCACGGAGCCCATATGACCTTTTCTCTTTCATCAGCTCCTGGTTTTTGTTTCAACGTTTTTCAGCTTTATTTATTTGTTTTTTGCTTCAAACTCGTGTCGACTCTCTCTCTCGCTCTCTCTCTCTCTCTCTCTCTCTCTCTCTCTCTCTCTCTCTCTCTCTCTGTCTTTTTAACCATAATTTTAATCCAGTTTCCAGTAAATAACCATGTACCTAAGCATGTTTATATACATGCATGTATAAGCATGAGAGAGAGAGAGAGAGAGAGAGAGAGAGAGAGAGAGAGAGAGAGAGAGAGAGAGAGAGAGAGACTAGTAAGCTCGGGCTATTGTTTACAAGTCTACTCAGCTGCAAATATTTAACAGCATCTGCTTGGTTAAGAAAAGGATGAAGGGCTTGCAGCTTCATCCCTCAAGACTTGAAGAGAGACCGTTCCTAGTCAAACAAACCTTTTCTTGACGCCTAGTGTTTTATCACTGACCTATATACCTACAACAGACTTTATTTCACTTGATAAACCTTCTAATTGAAATGTAAACCACTTAAAAATAAAACAATATTAAATTGTAGAATGACCGTACAGAATCTACAAAATAAGACTTATCTTGGCAATAATAATAATAATAATAATAATAATAATAATAATAATAATAATAATAATAATAATAGTAGTAGTAGTAGTAGTAGTAGTAGTAGTAGTAGTAGAAAAAGACCCTCTTTCAGGCAAACTTCTAAAGAGAGTCTTCTTCCAAATTATTATTATTATTATTATTATTATTATTATTATTATTATTATTATTATTATTATTATTATTATTATTATTATTATTAATAAATTAATTAATCAAATAGCATTTTATTTGTTGTTTCATAGCTTGAATTTTTTGGTCACTTTATCCTTTTATTGTTTTACATTGACAGAAATCTAAAGAGAAATAATAATAATAATAATAATAATAATAATAATAATAATAATAATATTATAAATAATAATAATAGTAGTAGTAGTAGTAGTAGTAGTAGTAGTAGAAAAAGACCCTCTTTGAGGCAAACTTCTAAAGAGAGTCTCCTTCCAAATTATTATTATTATTATTATTATTATTATTATTATTATTATTATTATTATTATTATTATTATTACTAATAAATTAATTAATCAAATAGCATTTTATTTGTTGTTTCTTAGCTTGAATTTTTTGGTCACTTTATCCTTTTATTGTTTTATATTGACAGAAATCTAAAGAGAAATAATAATAATAATAATAATAATAATAATAATAATAATAATAATAATAATAATAATAAAAGTCACACCTCTGCAGTCCTCGCGACTCACTCGAAATAAAAAGAAGAAAGTATCACACCACAGTCTTACAAAGAAGTAGGAGCAGTACACGCGCACACACACAAGAGAGGCCCGGGTCAACACTCCGTACAATCACGGGGTAAGAAAAGGTTGAGGGGGAGGGGGAGGGGGAAGAGGAGGGAGAGAGGAGGTGTCTGGGTAATGACTTGAGAGAGAATGCTTCACACAGTTGTTTTTACGGCTTTTTTTAGAGATAACTAGATTCATGTGGAGAATTTCCTTGTTCAGTTTACTTGTGTGTGTGTGTGTGTGTGTGTGTGTGTGTGTGTGTGGAGGTGGAAGGGGTGTTCAGTGTTTAGAATGAGAATGCATGTTAGTGTGGAGTCTTCAAATTGTGTGTGCACTAGCAGTCTCCGATTTACGTGTCTGGAGTTTCCAGACTGAGCGTGTGTGTGTGTGTGTGTGTGTGTGTATGTGTGTAACCTATAGCCATCTAATCTTCTGCGAACATTCCTTACTGAAAAATGTTCATTTCTGTTTGCTTAGCTATGAGGTACGAGCCCCAACAAGGAGCTGATCATACCTAGTTTGATAGCTTAGTAACTATAATAGTCTAATACTCTGTCAAATGACGTTTTCTTGTTTGTCATTACTGACTTTTCTGTCTTTGCATTTTTGTAGTCGATAAATCCTTTGTCTTCAGAGTCATCAACAAATTCCTCATCATACGAACACATACTTTGTTCGGCACGGTATTCCAAGGTCCCCAAGTCCGTTGGACAACAGTACGGGTCATCCCAGAATCCCTTGTCAAAAAGTAGACAATATCATCAACGGATCTTTCAACACAGCGTGAATTACCAACCAATCCCTTGACAAAGACTACGACACCAGTAACCTTAATAATTACGATGACAAATCTGTTTACCAAATAAAGGCTTCCCTCCTTGTTATCCACACCAAGAACGCAAGCAACTTCAACCAATGGCGTCGCAGTACCTTCAAAAAGCACCACTTGGCAGGACGTCGCTTCTGCTGTTCCAGCGTCTCTTGACTGAGTTAGGAGTGTGCTGCTGGGGCGGGGATGTGCACCTTTAAAGTCATAAAACTAAAAAAACAAAAAAACAAAAACATGGACACTGCATTTACTTTCAGGTGCAGTAAACCTTGTCCGCTTTGGAACGGCTTTCACATAGAATGCTTACTGCGAGCGAGCGAGCGAGCGAGCAGCGCTGGTTGGACGTCGACTTAAATATGCTTCGTTTAAAATGGTATCGACCTTCAGAGCAGATTTCATGGATGTGGAATGGAATATAGATTTTAGGCCAAAGACCTAGCGCTTGGACCTATAAGGTCATTCAGCGCGAGAAGAGAAACTGAGAGCAGAAAGGTTTGAAAGGTTTAACAGGAGGAAAACCTTGCAATTGCTCTATGAACCAATTGTTAGGAGAGGTGGATAACAACATGGAAGATAGAGAATATGAATAGAGGTACAGTGAAAGGAATGAAATGGGTTGCAGCTAGGGCCGAAGGGGCGCTGCAAAGTGCCTTAAGTAATGCCTGCAGTACACGGCGTGAGGTGCACTGACGGCACTACCCTCTACAGGGGATTTTTTATGATGTGTACAGTCGGGTACAAAAGCAGTTTCTCATAAGTAGAATCGGCAGCCGATGCATTTTACATTTAAAAACAGGAAATAACGATTCTAACTGTAATGACAGAAACAGACCATTGATTGATTGATGGCTACTAAGACATCTAGGTTATTGACGCCGTAATGATATTAAATAGGAAACTAAAGAAAAAAAGAAAAAATAACCATTCAACATATTATGGAAACTAAATGGCTCTGTTACAAGCGTACAGTATATTATGAAAAATAAATAGCTCCGTTACAAGCATATATTATGAAAAATGAAGCATGCCATGCACGACAAATTATCTTTGAAGCGCAGGAAATGAGACCAAGCAGCCGTTACTCTTTTCTGCATAGCATTAATAAACTATTATTATTATTATTATTATTATTATTATTATTATTATTATTATTATTATTAAGGACGCACATTCTTATGAAATACATGAAGCACTGACCGGCATTCGAAAAAAAACGCGATTCTCTCTCTCTCTAAATAAATAAATAAATAAACAAACAAACAAATAAATAAATAAATAAAAATATTGCAAACAGAAGTTCGTCGTGTTCAGCAAAAGTGGGAAAAAAGATTATCCTGATGTCGCAGAATTGCAAGCCAGTGGTAGCAACAAAACCTTTCGGTAAAATCAATACTGGAACGTCTTGAAGGCTCTACCAGTTATAAGGACTGTGGCTTTTAATTAAAAGCAGATGCCGTGAGCCAACGGAAAAGAACCATTCCTCAGGTACATTCATTCCCCGTGGAACGTTAATGATTCAGGCCATGTCAAAGCACAAATTACGCTGAGAGAGAGAGAGAGAGAGAGAGAGAGAGAGAGAGAGAGAGAGAGAGAGAGAGAGAGAGAGAGAGAGAGAGAGAGAGATTATTCATGGGAACTCAATGGAACACCTATGATCATTGTCAACCCAACCTAACCTCAAAGGTTCAAGCGAATATGCGATGCATTACTACCCTAAAACAATTCACCTTGTCTTTTACTAATTTATTTACATTTTTATCTATTCATTTATTAATTTATTCAATTTCTTTTTCTTCTCTAATAAGTGATCCTTTCTTCTTTCTTCATTTCCGTATTAACTTCTGTAACTTCTTCCAGTTGAACACCATATTCTTTGGAAGCTTGAATTCAAAGTCAGTGGCCCCTGTAGGCTTGTTCCATATGAATAGGGTCTATCTTCTGAATAATAATAATAATAATAATAATAATAATAATAATAATAATAATAATAATAATAATAATAATAATAATAATAATAATGGCCACTAGAAGCTTGTTACATATGAATAGGGTCTATCTTAATAATAATAATAATAATAATAATAATAATAATAATAATAATAATAATAATAATAATAATACAGAAAATTATCAATAAGAGTATTGGTAAAAGAACAACGTTAATGTAGTATATCAAGATTAATACGAACAACAGGTACTGTACCATAAAACCACCAAAGTACCATCTTCAATATTCAGAACCCATGTCTGACCTGACGCTTAACTCGAAGCGGAATTACAGAGGCCGTGAGAGCGACTTCCTGCTGCTGCTGCCATTATGATCAAGGTTCGATCCCACGCGAGAGGGTACGAACAGATTTAGCCCCGAACAATCGCACCATTCTGGCTAAGGTAGCTTTTATAAATGGTATAATTCCCTCGACTGGACTGTTAGACTACAATTTAAAGTACGTGCGCTATATTCCTCTCTCTCTCTCTCGATTCCTCAAAAATGTCGTAAGTGATGACGTTCATATTTAATGCCCTCTCTAACCCCGCCTACATCCAGCCACGGTCGACTAAACACAAAATAACGACTCTAATTTTTTTTTTTTTTCATTTGCGCCAGAGCTATGGAATCTAAATTTTTTTTTTTTTTCAATTTGTCCTTTCCTAAAACCCAGTGTATTTCCACCATTATATATATATATATATATATATATATATATATATATATATATATATATATATATATATATATATATATATATATATATATATATATATATATATATATATATATATATATATATATATATATATATATATATATATATATTATATATACATATATGTGTGCGTGTATTTATTGTCTGTTGCAATTAGACCCATCTGTTGGAACCAGGAAAGCACAGACTGTTGTCTGTCACAACTAGACCTATCTGCTGAAAAGAGGAAGGCACAGACTGTTGTCTAATGCAACTAGACATATCTATTGCAACGAGCAAAGCACAGATTATTGTCTGCTGCAGCCAGACTTATCTGCTGGAATGAAGAAAGCACAGACTATTGTCCGTTTCATCTAAGCTTGTCTATTGTAACGATTCATGTCTGCAATAAATATATAGTTATTCGACTGCTCTTCCGGTGTCAAGAAAGAGAAGGAAAGGAAGAAAGAAAGCAGGAAACCCCGTTTTCCACAGTAACGCTGCTATTCTTGGCTCCCTTGAGGATATTAACTTTTCATGCGAGCCGGTTTAATCCCGCGTTTGAGTTCTCTTTCGGTTTCCTTTCGTTTGTTTTTTTTTTATCTGTTTGCCTCAAGTTTATTATATTTCCCCTAATTTTCGCCCCGCCTTTCATCAGTCCTTATCCATTTCTTGTAGTTTTATTCGACTCCTCTTCGTTTTCTTTCAATTTATTCCATTATCATTATTTTCCAAGATTTTTCCAGACCCCTTATAGCCTAATCGTGGCTACTTTTCCCTACTACGAGGGACTTGGATGTTTAGCGGCAAAGCGTGTGTGTGTGTGTGTGTGCGTGTAAACTTTTCATTCCAGTCTTTCTGGAACGAAGCCCCTTCCATTTTCTCTGGAACAATGGCAGGTCTCTGCAGGCTATGCGAGTTTTTACTGACTCTTACACAACACGTGACCAACGAAGTTGAATAAACGATTTAGAATGTTTTTTTTCTCGCTTTCAACTGTTCCTACCGTTTCACACTCTCTCTCTCTCTCTCTCTCTCTCTCTCTCTCTCTCATAAGTGCATCTTGTTTCATGAGATGGAAATAGTTTGTGCAACTCACGGGCTATGAACCAAGTCAAGTCGAACATTGGGACGCTTCTAAATATTCTGAAGTATTTGAAATACTCTTAGAAGTTTATGACAAGAATACTTAAACCCGCTGCATTTGTTTATATTTTATATAGGCTATGTGTACAATACATTGTATATGAGCACATACAATACATTTACACTATATATGTGCACAATACATTTACAGTGCATACACTACACAACGCATCTACAACATAGATATGCATCATCCAGTTACACATGTGCGTAAGTGCACACATACGCACCTATAGAAACCAGTGAAATGAGCAAATGTAGTTTACTCTATTATATAACCGAGGAAAGTTTGACAGGCGTTCATCCGATCTCAGTAAAGCCATTAAGTTTACTGGCTGACCTAATTCTGCCCGTTGGCCGTACTTGTAGAGAGAGAGAGAGAGAGAGAGAGAGAGAGAGAGAGAGAGAGAGGGAGAGAGAGAGGGGGGGGGGGGCAGGGGACGGGAGAATCGATCATCCCAAGGCCGCACCGGAAGTTCGATTTCTTTCAGTCTGCTTCACCATCTTTACGTAGGACTTTCATTTTCTAATCTCTCTCTCCTAAGTCATATGAAAAGCCGGAAATATACCATTCTCTCATTTCATCCATAATCTGGCAAGTCACATCAATAGGCCTAGGTCTATCAAGCTTTTGATCCGGAAATATATGCATTCCTATGGAGAATATCTGTCTATCCATCGGAATCTATTGGAATTTATGTCCCACAGACTGTTTGTATGAGAGATATGCTATGCCTGTAACTTGCTTTCCTCTCTCAATTAATACAGAGATATTTGCGCGTCTTCCGTCCTCCCTCTTACATACATACATACATACAGTACTCATCCCTCCTTGTCACTGACTAACGAAAATGAAGATTAAAATGCAAGAGAATTATTCATGCTTCTACTACAACTATAATCTAGGCTTTCTTTCATAAGCCTAGTTTACACATCAATAATTGTAACGATTAATATTCTGTAACAAATAAAACATGTTTTAAAGTTAAAAAAAAAACAGGGAAGTAAAATACAGTGTGTAGCTGGTCAAATGAATAAATGTTAGCGAGTGTTCCACTGGTGTTAGCCCGAGCATTGTGACTAACTGGGTGACGTGTTCTCAGAAGGCTCAGTTCAACTTCTTGACAGTGTTTTGTTACCGCCTCTACTATAGTTAAAACTCAAAAGGTTTTATTGTCTCTTATTCCTATATACAGCTGACCTCAAAAAATCTTTCTTCGGCCTCTCCCTCGCATGTAAAGTTAAAATCAAAGGTTTTCTTGCTAACATTCCTCCGCGTGTAAAGTTAAGCTTGGTAGGTCTAGAATGTCTTTTCTACATAAACTCAAAACTTTTCCTGCCATTTCTCTCTCTCTCTCTCTCTCTCTCTCTCTCTCTCTAATCTTTGTACCGACAGCAACCCATCTCTCTTCAAAGTAATCTTGAAAGTAATTTCTGACCTCCAAAGTAATCCGGATTCTATATTTAAAGTAATCTAACAAAACAGATTCTGTCCTTCAAAGTAAGATCAATCTTCATCCTTCAAGTATCTGAAGTAAGCCTAGAGTAAATTTTTTCCTTAGAATTAATACACATAAACGTTTTCAGTCCTGAAAGGGATCTATGAGAATAATCTCTAAGCCTCGCCTGTAATCTCTGAGAGTAAGAAAGTTGCTTTTAGATTAAATAAATAAATAAATTAGTTATATCAAGATTAATACGACCCTTACAGGTGTACAATATAATTATAGCTTGTTATGACAGCATATAACGATAGGCCTATCGTTACGCATGCCGTTTCTTCACCACTTTATAATGACCCAAGCTTTCACACACTTAATCTTATTGACTTTGCAGGGCTTGTTTATACACACCGAAGCCCTTAAGTATAATTTGCTCATGTTTTGGAATCCGCCATCTTTGATAGAGTCACAGTTCCAACCATAATCCAGGATGACGTCATTACCGCAGCATGACGTCATCAGTCTTCGATCGAACGATGCTACTGGGACAAGACTCTTGAACGCCTCTTTTTTCTTCTTGCTTTTCCTATTTTTCTTTTATTTAAATACGAATGTCTTTGGCTAATTTAATCTTTTAACAAATTGCTCATGAGAGATAAAGCATATGCCGATTGTTAACACAATGCGAAAGTAATTTTTTTTTTTTTTTAGAATAACACTGGCGATGTGCCAGTTCTGATTTTGTTTGAGACAACCATGCGACGGTGAGATCGGTTGACATATTATTTTCATTCTGACTTCGGAGCTTCGCTTTCATTTCTGTCGAACTTATGCATCTACCTCATGTAGCTTTTTCAGGTGGTGCAATCGATAGCAACCTGGATTAATGACATCGTGCTGCAGCAGAGAAGCGCGCCCTTTTAGGCGTAGTGAAATGCGTCCGGAAATCGCTTGTTACAGCGATGTATCGTTCAGTGACTCACGATCTGAGTCTACATCTCGCACCATACATCTGCTGAGGGGGATTTTGTTCCTGAACGAGCCTTCCTTTGGAATCGCAGGCCATTAGGGAGAATACAGTTGTCATGGGCGTTTTATGGCGTGGTAGTGACGTCACGCCATGCGATTACGTCACGGGGACGAGAGCGGCGGTGTTTGTTCACCTTTAAGTTGAAAAAAAGAACAGTTTTGAAGGCCACGGAGTCCCACCAAACATTTTCCCAATTATCATCACTCCTGCATCGCTTTGCCCCTCCGTCGCATGTGATCGGACAAATTGGTCAAAGTGACGAAAGGGGGTGGGGGGAGGGAAGATTTTAGAGGTTCGATTGTGATGCCCTAGTACCAGCACGGACCCTTCTTGCTCTTGCGAGCAGCTCGCAGGAGCAGAGGAAAGGGAGGGAAAGACAACACGCGCCGTGAAAACATGAATACAGGAGTCTGAATGGTGAACAGGTTAATACAAAATACTTTGGAATATGAAAATGGTTACAGCTTCAAATTGCTGAACTAGCAATAGCTATCTTAACAATGAGCGGAGACCCACCTCATTAATAAAACTGAAAATATGCGGAGACCACCACCTCCACCTAACCTGGATTACTGACTAAAACCCATTAATATTTCGTCCAGAAAAACTATTTTGAAATCTCTTCCCAAAACCTAATTCAGACTACCCAAACCTCAACTCAAAAACACGAACGCTTTTGTAAAATTAAAAGCCTTTCCGACGTTCTGGCCAATAAATATTTATTGAATTGAGCATTAAATCCTCTAACAGATTGTTTAAAAAAAACATTTCAAATAAAAACGTGTTAAACATTTCAAACTCCGTACCAATGATTACCAAGTTATTTACACTCAATTTCACAGAAAAGTAACTCAAATTGAGAATGAGAAACTATATCAGCCTCATTATCCAAGAACACTATCTCAATATTCCATTACAGTACAAATATTTAAAGGAAAATTATCGTCGTTTGACACCGTAACGCCTATGACGGTAAAACAAAAAAAAAAAAAAAAAAAATGGGCAGCCAACGATGTTTTGCCTCGAAACGCGAACCAGACCTCATAAATCACGTGAATGCGGTTGGGGGAGACCTGTAGACAGAATCCACATTTGGTAGCCCAAAATGCAGCTGGCAATTTAGGAAATCAGACAGCGTGAGTCTTTTTCTTAGAGTTTTCAGCAAGCATATTTGGAATGAGGTTGCTGGCTCACTATCCCCTTGCTTACGTATGATCAAGAGACTTATAGCCTAACCCAAGTGCCGGCTGCGTCTAGCAATTTCAGTTGGTCACCCTGGTAGTCACCCAAATGAGATACAAAGTCGTTTTAACTTGGCCGAACGCGAATAAATACTAGACCTACATTAGGGAAGAACCAGCACTGGCATAAGACTATTTAAACTAATAGAATATTTAAGTTAATAGAATAAACAACAATTAAACAAATATTTGCCTGCAACCGGGTGTTACTTCTGCAAACTTCCGCAGCTTATCCGGTGGCAATTTTCCCTAGTATAGCCTTTGACCATAAAGAACGGAACTACACAACAATGAGCGCTATGTGGTCGCGTGACCCTCATATTGATTTTCATTACCGGTGTGTTTACGAACTCCCTTTCTCCTGTGATGGTGACAGACCTCAAGGCAAAGTCAATCTAATAATAAATTCATTATTAAAAAAATAAACTAACATCAAAAGTTCGTGTGTGAGAGTCCCGCGTTTGTTTACTGGTTCAGATGGGTGCTAGTGATCAACTGTGGTTCAAGCCGTTGATATCGTCGTTACAGCTCAGTTCCTTTTTTTTTTCGTAACCGTTCTTTGTACCATGTGGGTGAGTAATCTTGTATGTAAAAGGTGTACCATTATGAAACGTCATATATCAATATGACAGATTAACCGCTAACATTTTGACAGTAGTTATATCTAAAATTACCAAAATGAACGTAAATGTAGATTACCAAGTATAAATGCAGTCGGAAATTCGGCTGTATGATGGTCTAAACATATTAAAATAAACTGATAAAAGAGAGAGACAAGATAGAGAGAGATACTCAGTGAAATAGGTGAGAGTACCACGTTAAGGAATGTTGCTGCAGTGGTCATGACGGTGGATTAATAATACATCCAGATAAATAAGTTCCTTTATTCTGGAAGAGAGGCAACACGAAGCTACAAAAGGGAGGCGGGAGCGGCAAAACAACAAGAAGGCATTATGGGAAAAAGACATGAATGCGCACAAGCGTATCGTAATTGAAGGGGCATTACAATATTCAACAAATATTGAAAAAATAATAAAAGTTTACTTTCCTAACAGGGCGATGGCACTAATTACCGTACAAGTCTGAAGACCTTGCCAAAATTAATTAAAATATCTAACATTTCTAATAACAACAGAACACACTGACCTTTAATAAACCCCTTTGATTCGTAACGACTCCTAAGCAAAAAAATGTACTCTTAACAGCAGGATGGTCAGTGCTTTATTACAGTAAGGGGCGGGGGAAAAACTCTTCACTTAAACGTTCCTCTTTTATCTGGGGTTGGTGTTTTTATAAGGTGAGGTGCTGGGGGAAGACCCTAGAAAAGAAAGCCTGTATAAGATGTGGAACAAAGGAAAAAATAAACTTCAAAAGTGGAACACATAGGAAAATTGAACATAGTAAATCTGCTTTCACAGCCTACAAGACACGCAAGGTAGCAATCATTAATCAAAACTTTGTGCCAGACGAAGCCATGAACAAACATACGTCAGATTTCAAGTTATCAAAGGTACAAGTAACTTTGGAGAAAAGTTCAGTTACAATTACGAAGGATTTCTACACCAATCACGTGAAAAGAGAGTGCATCTTGATACTGACACACCCGGCATGACTGGCATTTTAAAATTCAAATCCAACAATAAACCTTGTCTTGCTTTTCTGCTACAAATGTTCATAACATATCCAGCTTACTAGACATTCGCTGTCGTTGTAAAGGCCATGATGTACTGTAAGTCGTGGCTAATCTTATGAAAATCGCTCATTCTTACGGCTTCTGTGTACGTGTGTGTACCACGCCGGACCGGCTGTATTGTCTCTCTTATAACGTAAATAGATGCGTCTAGGCTAACCCCATGAATATCTCCTCACAACATATTTTCTTCCCCCCCAAACGTGCACATGTTCATAAGAAGCAATTGAAGAGACAGCTAACTTACTAAGTAATCCTACAAAGTACAGAATGGCCATGTATGAATAAAAAGGACAAGTGGAACAAAAACGAGGAAGCCATTCAAGAGTTTAACAAACTGTAACGGCCTCGTCCAAAAATTGAAAAAGGAGACCTCACGACTGGTGTTAACTGCCAGACAATGCCAGCCGACTTTGTCAGAGGTTTGAAGTTTAAGCATTAATTCGTGATTACACACATACATATATATATTATTATATATATATATATATATATATATATATATATATATATATATATATATATATATATATATATATATATATATATATATATATATATATGCATATATATAACGTATATATATAGTTACGGTTTTCAAGGGAAACGGAATTTATTTTTGCTAAATCTAGCCTTGTGAAATAAAACCCTCAAAAGACCATAACAGAGTGGGTTTTAATTGGAAGGTCGCCAAAGTGAAAATCTGCATTTCAACACTACTTTATTTATCACACAAGATGGTAAATCAAAAGTGGAAATTATGGACAGATCTCACTTAACAAAAAGAACATGTAAAATATTAACTGGATGGGAGACTAAACACATCAATCTAACATGAACATGTACATACAGTAAGTGGACCATGTGTAAGCAGTCAATTAGGCCAATCTGGCAAATCAGGAACTCAGGAAAACATCCACTGGTAAATGGCACTGATAACACTCCTGGAAGTGAAATAATTCCAGATGAGACTCCTAAAGAACTATGATCTCTCTTATGATGAATTACACACAAGTTGGAGGGATTTATATTACTCTACTGACTGCTAGTAAAGAAATATGTTAATCTATGCACTGTCTCAAGGAAACACACAAACAGGTATTCACAATGGTTGTGAAGTCAGAGATAAAAGGGACTGAACTGAGTAATGAAATGCGAGAGAGCGATATCAAGTCAAAGATAACGAACACCGGCAAAACCATTCTCCCTCTAAGACACACCGTGATTTGCTTCCTTGTGATGCTTGATACAAGATCCTTGGCTGAAGTAGAGTTGGGTCCTCCAAGAAGGGTTCTGGTTCAAGAGTCACAGTATTCCAAGTGTGTGTGAAAGTGAGGGGCCCGCTCGGTCTGAAATTCTGCGAGCAGTTGGGCAGTGAGGCTGTGTGGCAAGAGCAGACTTACTCCCGCGCAGCCGTTGCTCACCCCTTTTAAGGCATGGCATCTTGCTGGGGGCCTGACTCCAGGCGATGTCACTGGCGATTACTGCGGATTAAGGAAAGGTTCTCATCAGGAATTGAAGTCACAGTAAGGGGCAAATTAAAGTTGAGAATGAGAAAGCAAACAGTATTCACCTCCAGGTGTGAACTCCATAGAGAAGCATAGATGTCCCTACCATCGACTAAGGTCTGTGCCACTCCTAAATTCTACCACTTCATTCTCTCCTCTATTGGTCTGCCTCTCCCCACTACTCCTAATATTTTCTGGATTATTAAGGAAATAAGCGAGACAGCAGTGTGGAAAACCAGGTACTTGTTCCAAGTACCTGGTTGTTATACAACTAATCACAGAATTAAAAAATTTACCTCACTTCAGCCAGATAACTGAACTCTCATAACAATAAAAATTATGACTGAGTACTCTAAAGGCAACAGTGATCCCTTAAAAAGCTTATTAATCATGTGAAAAATCAAACTATGTTTATCAGAACAACTGTGAGGTATCAACAATTTAGTAAGAAACATACTAGAGTAAAAGGGCATCACTCCATCAAACAACTTTAACTGTTTCTCTGGTCTTAATTCACTTCAGCAAAACTAAAGGAACAAAACATGTTTATCACTTTGCCTTACACACACAATTAATCCTATTCACTGGTGGTCAGTAAATGAAGCACCGTTTTTTTTTTTTTTTTGTAATACAAAAATTTATTTTTAAATTTAAAATTTATACTTAGAATTCACAATCTGAAGAAATTTACTATTAATTGACAACAACACAAAATTTAATTAATTCTCGAGTTAAATTATTAAACAAAACTAAATCACAAAAACTAATTTATCATGAAATTAAATCAATTAAGCAAAATTTAAACTATCAAGAAGTACTCAAGATTTGAAAAGAAAATCTTAGTAAAGGAAAATTAAATTAAGTATGTAATGTTAAATTATCAAGAAATATTTAAAATGTTAAGTAAATAAATGTTAAATCACCAATATATAAAATGTGAAAAATTAAGAGATTGTAAACACAAGAGCACAAAAGATTTACCAAAAACAATTGCACTAAGGCAAAAATTCCTTAATATACCTATTATACCATGGTAATAATAAGTAAAATTCACTTTACCTTACACAAGCTTGTGAAAACTTTTGCAAAATCTCCTGAAATGCAGCTGCTTGAGATTCGCAAAACACACTTCTGATAGGCACCATTACACACTTTTCCTACATTCAGATCTCAGAAAGAGAGAGAGAGGGAACCACATGAACGGTCTCTAAAATCAGAATCAGCAAAATTTTAGTATTCCAGTCAGAAATGAAACAATCAGATGACATCATTATTAAGACATTTTGGGAACAAGATACAAGAGAAAATTCTATAAGAGGAAGATAACGTCACTTCCTGAGCAAAACGTCTTGGGGCCAAAACTAGAGCATTAGAACAATACGTGATCAGAGCAATGCAATCCTACAAAACATGATGTAACCGATCGAGACGTGCTTTTACTCTCAAAAAGGCTTACGTGATGCGAACATAAAATCATATGGGACAAAGCTCTTAACAAAATGTCAACACGATCAAAACAGACGGCAGCTGGCTAATCATAAATGGCATGTTTTTAAAACAAAATGAAAAACCTGAGTTGGTTTCCAGAATGGAGCAGCTATTGTTATCTCTCGCCTGTCAATGCATTATCTTTCGCAATGACACTCAAAGCAAAACACATCTGGTCTAACTTGAAAATCTTTCTCCCACTACGTATTATTAAAGGCGTATTATTAATTCTAAATCACGCTGTTAAGTTACTCAAATTATTAACTCTTTTGAGATCTGACATTACACTACGCACGATACTTCAACAATTATTATCATTACACAAAACACATGACAACCAGAACAGTAATTATATCAAAATCATGGAAAGATATACATTTTACAAGGCAATATCATGAAAATATATTCATACATACATACATATATATTATATATGTGTGTGTATACAGAGAGAGAGAGAGAAACAGAGATTAATATGTAAATAAAATCCCTACATGAATTATTAGGAAACCATCCCATCTCCAGTCAACCAGTTTCCTACTGGAAGCATGCATTATCTTCAACTATTTTTTTTTTCTTTGCTCGTAACATTTTAAACGATTTCTCAGGCCACTCTAAACAAAACCTTTCTTCATGGTTACGAAACTGACATTCTACCTTAAATCTTAATACAAACATTCAAAATCAAGACCATACCACAAAATTCACGGGAACAAGCAGGCATTAAATCGCCCATAATTGAATTCAGTCATGGAGAATCCCTGGTAAAATGGCAATGCACTGTAACTTCTGCATAAATTTAAAATTTTAACCACAATACTACCAAGTATGCCAAAAAATCGGATAGTAATGAACATATAACGGAAAAATTCGTCAAATTCAAAAAGGCTTACACCTACCTAAACTATCCTGTTTTAACAACCATCCGGACTCCAATGTGTCTATTCCAAACTTGAGTGCATAAGCCACACAGGCGGCTGCCTAGGCCAAATTACAGAGGGGTCGGCGAATTACAGATAAAAAAATAAACATTAAAAAATAAATAAATAAAAAGATATGTATAATACAGTAAAGTTGATGCACACCCTACACACTTAAGCTACTTGACACGTTTTCTCTTAAATACGTTTTCTTGATACTTGACAAGATGACAACACTAGAACTTTTGGTTTTTCCGGAGGGGAAAAATCTGAAGGGCGTATACCCAATATGTGGATAGCACTGAGAATTGCTGTATCATCTGCTAACAGAAGCTTCTCCAAACTCAAGCTGAATAAAACTTGAGATCCACAGTATCTCAGGAACGCCTCAGTGTAATGGCATTAATAAATATTAATCAGAAAGTGTTTAAAACAAATTTCAGTTGAAGAAACCATAGATGCCTCTGCTGCTACGAAGTCCAGACGTGTTAAGTTTTAAAGACCATTGGAGATGTTTGTGCTATTTATCGTTTAAGAGTGACTTGTTTGCACATTGTGTTCATTGGTTTAAAGAAAGCGCAATATTTCCTTGCTCTGAAACTTTATGTTTGATTTTTACCTTTGAATGCACTGTTTTACATTGCTTTTGGATTTTGCATCTTTTTTCCAGAACATTTGCACTACACCTGGAGGTGTTGCTTATTATATTGTTAATATATTAAAATGGTTTGTATTTTTTCTACAGGTTGTTGTTGTTGCAGTGTTGCATTTAAAATATATAAATAATAAATGTGTACATGCTGCATTTTTTTTTAGGGCGGGTTGCCAAAGTCCAGTCTCCCCTAGGGCACCAAATGAACTAGAGCCGGCCCTGCTAGAGTTCATGGCCTATGCATATATAGTATTATAATCTACAATAATAGTCTCTGAAAACATACTATTTACGAGTGCTTGGTTAGGTTAAGTTTGTATGAGTGAATATATTAAGATTTTCACATACACACAACACAAGGACTTGCCTGAAATTGGAATGCAGTTCATCATCATGGTCCCATCAACCAGGTTTATCGTAGACCAAGTCCAACGTGGCTGTATTCGAATACTTTTTTTTATTAAAAAAAAAGTAAACTTAACCCCTGCACTGGGTTCTCTAATTTGGTGAAAAATGTAATGCAAATGCGGAGAGCCTTTAATTGTTCACAAAAAGCTGTCACAACTCTGGCTGATGCTCAGGCTGGTTACATAATACACTACTGCATGTTTTGGTTCGGCATACCGTAATGATGGAAATCCTTCTTTCAAATTAATGGCAATACCCTTCGTAATTGGTGGACTAGAAAAACGAATTGGTTTCCGTCTTATCAAGACATTAAATAAACCACTCGAAATTGAGATTGTCTGTGTTTGAGTGTGCGTACATAAGTGTGAAAATATAACTAAGTGTGTGGTTACATAAGCTCAATAATCGCACTGTTCGAGACGTGTACAAGTGTTGCCATTTGCGGTTTTTGTCTGATAACTTGGTCAAATGGCAATCTCTGGCATCTCTCTCTGGCCACGCTGAAGTGTGGTCAAGGGCTTCAAGTGAGGCTGGTGTACAGTAAGTTCCAAAAGTGAAGCTACAAATTTCAAAATTGATCGTACTTCTTTAGAAACTTGTAGGTTGACAGTTAGTATATTTTATTCCAATTATTGTCATCATCTTTGTCTGATAATAAGTATCAGTGATTAACTGTAGAACCACAGAAGGTGTTTCCCCAGTGAATGGTCAGTGTTAGTTCAATAATTGTTTATTAAAAGAAAAAAAATTACCCCCCCAAAAAAAAGAATTTCCCCATAGAAACATCTGCGGCTGTCAATGTGTGATATCGAGTGTTCACCATTGAGTGGCAGGAGGAACCGAGGGCATAAGCATTAGCCTAATGTGATTTGTAAATTAACTTTCTAATTTTATAGCGTCATATCGAAAGTTATTATGATTTCTTTTGATAAAGCACAAAGAAGTTTAGCATCTGATTGAATGAAGTATAAATAAGACTAGTTGGTGTGGAAAAAAAAGAAATCCAAGTTATATGTGCATTTAGCATTGGCTACATGGTTAGGCCTATTTCAGTAATCAAGGAAATATATTTTCCAGCTTGTTATTTAATAAACTGAGTTGTTTGGATATCTAAATGGCTGTAAACATGATTTTCCATTAATTAGGTTTCATTATCAAGTCAGGGGAAATGAGGAAGTCTAGGCCTAAGTTAAGTCAGGGGAAGTGAGGAAGTCTAGGTCTAACTCAAGTCAGGAAAGTGAGGAAGTCTAGGCCTAAGTCAAGTCAAGGGAAGTGAGGAAGTCTAGGCTTAAGACAAGTCAGGGGAAATGACGACGTCTAGGTCTAAGCCAAGGCAGGGAAAGTGAGGAAGTCTAGACCTAAGCCAAGCCAGGGGAAGTAAGGAAGTCTAGGCTTAAGTCAAGTCAGGGGAAGTGAGGAAGTCTATGCCAAAGTCAAGTCCAGGGAAGTGAGGAAGTCTAGGCCTAAGCCAAGGCAGAGGAAGTGAGGAAGTCAGTGAGATGAATTTTCAGTTGTTTTCGGTCAACCTTGGTGGATCTTAAGCTGGCCATACACGTACGCGACTGGCATCGGGTTTGTCCTGCCGGGACTAGCGCACGCTCCAGTCCTCTTGGGTATTGCCCACACACGCAGATGACTAGCTCTACGCATATTTCGAGAGGGCAGTCCTGTAGTGTCTTCATAGTGAGTTTCCACTCTTTGATTTAGGTCGTGTTAAAGCATGGCACCAAGCAAAGGAAGATTAATGCAATAATGAGAATACGAACATGAAATTTGCAAGAAAAAGCATAAAGTATGGGTGAAGGAAGTCATGGCTGAGAAAGAGAAAAGAAATTATTGAAATTATTTCACCTTTTTCTAGTATATACTCAGTGACATTTTATTGTAGGCTACTGTATTTCAGATGGGTTTGTTAGCGTACAGTGTAGTGAGATATTTCACATATATATCAAAATGGAGGCAAATGCAGATGTACAGATATGCACAATGAGCCTTAGACGTACATATTTATATGTCTGTATCACTGAACAAGTTAGGAATTAAATTTTATATTGAAAAAAGTTATTTTATTTTTATCCATCAGCCTAGGTCTTAATAAAAATTTTTTTAAAATTTAAACACGCTTTTATTAAAATGCATAAAAAGTAATATTTTTTGAGACACACCAGGATTTTCTTATATTTAATCGTGTCTACAAAAATAAAAGCGTGGGTCCCAAACATGTAAGGAAATGCTACAATAAATAAAAAAAATTATTTCTCTTCCTGTAGCATTTCCTTCCAGGTTTGGCGCCCATGCTTATATTTTTGTTAGACATGATTAATTGTAAGAAAATCCTGGTGTCTCAAAAAATTAATGCTTACTTTATAGTGCATTTTAATAATTTTTTTTTTTATTTCGTACTTTTTAGTTTTGACAGAAATTGTAACCGATGTTATAACTGCAGTTAACGAAATTGATATCTGTTTACAAGGGAGGAGGAGGGAAGGGTGAGGAGAGTAGGAAGGTGAGGGGAAGAGGAAATGGGAGGGGATGAAGAAGGGAAAAGGGAGGGGGATGGAAGAGGGAAGGGGGAAGTGGAGGGGGAGGGAAGATGGAAGGAGAGGGGATAGGAGGCGAGGGGAGGAAAATGGGAAGGGGAGGGGGTGGAGGAGGAGGAAGGGGGCGGGAAAGGGGCTGGTGGGAAGTGAGAGGATGGTGGATGGAAGAGGGAAGGGGAGGGGAGGATAGCTAAATTAACCTTGATCGTGTGCTTGGGGAGGGGAGGGAAGGGGAGAGGAGGATGCAGCTAAATTAACATTTGATCACATACTCCAGAAGGGGGAGAGAGAGGTGCATGGGAGGGGGGGAGGACACAGCTAAATTAACACTTGATAGTAAAGTATACTCCGGAAGGGAGAGGGGGATGGAAGAGGAATGGGGAGGGGGAGGACACAGCTAAAATAACACTTGATAGTATACTCCAGAAGGGGGAGAGGGAAGGGGAGGGAACGGGAAGGGGGATGGAAGAGGGAAAGGGAGGGTGAGGACACAGCTAAATTAACACTTGATCATGTGCTTTGGAAGGGGAAGGGGAAGGGGAAGGGGGATGGCTGGGGAAGGGGATGGGAGGGGGAAGGCCACAGCTAAATTAACACTTGATCGTGTGCTGGGGGAGGGGGTGGGCGAGGGGAGGAGGAAGGGGATGGAAGAGGGGAGTCATGTTAAATAAAAGCATGTAAAAAGGAGCTGGCCCGTGCAAGACGCGTCAGTCAGTTCAACATGCTGAAATGATGACGGGACAGGTCAGTCCCGACAGGACTGGCATCAATAGCCCCCATACACGTTAAAGACTGACCGGTTCGCGCCAATCGCTACGAAATCAGCGCGCCAGTCTCGTACGTGTATGGCCGCCTTTAGACTTGAATGATTTGAGAACACTTTTATTATTTGGAGAAGCCCTCTGTATTTGTAACGGAAAACCTGTTAGCAATCCAGTTTACCCTTTCAGTAGTGGTTACTTTCTGTCAGTTATTGCGAACATAATGAAGGAGGGAACTGATTTACCTGTTTATTCAATATTACTGGCTGGCAATGGGGGTATTGGGGCAAAGTCCCCCCCCCCAACCCTAGTAGGACGCGGCTGGTGATTCGTAGGTTTGGTAGATAATGTTACATTTGTGTCGTGGGTCGAAACCGAAGCCAAAGCTGAAGTTGAGTCTGAATGGTCGGATGCTATAAAAAATCAGAACTACCAACCAGACCCAACTTCACAGTTGAATCTAGGTGCATTCATGGTTGATTATGTTTTATGTTACGGAGATTTTCCTTTTATATTCTAGTGACACTTGCATGGTTTTATGCATCTTCGCTAAAATAACTGATAATACATTATGATATTAAATATTTGTTTCCTTTTGTTTCCACATTACTCGAAATATGCAAAGGTAATGTTGGTAATTCTGTGTTGAACAAAAATTTCAAATTGTTTCGTTTCTATAGCTTGAAGTAATTACTGTACTTTGAAATAATTATTATTACCGTAATTTTTTCTTATGATTGTGTATAAATATCATAGATTTTATATTTGTCCATCATATGTTAGCTTTATTTTAGTTGATAGAGCTTTCAATGTAGAAAAAAATAAGTTTTTCAGCTACGTGTTGTAGTTGCCAGTTAGTGAATTTCGAACGAAATCCTCTGAAATTTGTAGCTTCACTTTTGGAACTTACTGTACGACAATATGAAATGGGAAAGGAATGTAGCTCCCCTTGTTTTCATTTGAAATGCTATATTTCTCCCTTGTAACAGGGAACCAGTTCTAACAGTTGTGGAAGGAATCCACTAGGAATAATTTGTTTACACCACGTATCCACCTACTAAGAAACATTTGTAAGGTGTCAAAGAAACGAGCAGGTAAAGGTTACTGCTGCTTTATTACAGATCCAGGCGGCTTATATTTGCGGCCGACTGACGCCGGGCCGTGAGAGACAATGGAATTGACTGTGACCTGAGGTCGAAACAATAAACAATAATATGCAGTGAACGTAGTACGAATTACAATACGAAATATACAGAGTTACAATATAGATACAGTCTTGATGCCTGTGAATGAAGAAACATGTGATACACAATGTGTGACATTCATATAAATACCA
Source organism: Macrobrachium rosenbergii (assembly GCF_040412425.1). NCBI lineage: Eukaryota > Metazoa > Arthropoda > Malacostraca > Decapoda > Palaemonidae > Macrobrachium > Macrobrachium rosenbergii. The sequence goes on along the minus strand of NC_089756.1, from coordinate 4,537,356 downwards.
TAAAGTAAAAATGATTAAAATGCGTGACCTGGCACGTTTTAGGCGTGACTAATTGAGCTTGAAGAAAACGGAAGTCACCAAAGAAAACAAGCTCAGCGGAGACTTAATTAATGGCGCTGCCGAAACACTATCCTGGCGCCGAATTGGTGACTTTACAAATACTGAGTGACGCTGGTGGGGTACGCCGACGAGAGTCAGCACGCTCAAACGCTGGTTACAGCGCCGTGTTTAGGCCGCTAAGAGCGTTTTTGGAGAAATCCTGGAGCCAAGACTGAGTCGCCGTGTGAGTCCGCTTAATGGCTCGGGATACTCGGGGTCACCACTGTAAGGTGTCAAAGAAACGAGCAGGTAAAGGTTACTGCTGCTTTATTACAGATCCAGGCGGCTTATATTGCAGCCGACTGACGCCGGGCCGTGAGAGACAATGGAATTGACTGTGACCTGAGGTCGAAACAATAAACAATAATATGCAGTGAACGAGTACGAATTACAATACGAAATATACAGAGTTACAATATAGATACAGTCTTGATGCCTGTGAATGAAGAAACATGTGATACACAATGTGTGACATTCGTATAAATACCATAAAGTAAAAATGATTAAAATGCGTGACCTGGCACGTTTTAGGCGTGACTAATTGAGCTTGAAGAAAACGGGAAGTCACCAAAGAAAACAAGCTCAGCGGAGACTTAATTAATGGCGCCGCCGAAACACTATCCTGGCGCCGAATTGGTGACTTTACACATTAAACAAACCCAGGGAGTCGGCCTTTCCCTCAACCTTAACTACGAAATGAAGATTCGGCCGTTTCCGACGTCAAGCACCAGTTCGAGCAAAGAGTAGACCTGGGTTTATTAACCTAGGCTGGTGTGTTACACTTGTATTAGCCTATGCCAAGGTTTGAATTGCAAAGTATAGGCTAGTCTGAGTTAATTGTCTTAAAATAAATGGTAACCTCGGAATGTAAGTCGGGACAATTGACATATCAACACAGGAGTAATAACATTATACTAGTCTAATCTTATCTTTAATTTGAAACAAGATGGCATTGCTGTAAGCCTAAACCAACAAGATCATTGATTGCGATAACTTCTACGTTATCACAAAGAGCACTCGGATTTAGAAAACCAACGTTTTACGGAAAAAAAAAACATTTACGAAAAAAACAGACTGTTTACACCACAGCAGTTAGCGAGGCTAAGCAGGAAAGGCAATTGAACTTCATGAACACAATAACCTTTAGCAACTTTCTTCACGTTTTTTCCCACAAATAAAAAATAGCAGGAAACTACTAATCATTCGTCTAGTATTTAATGTAACATAACATTTGGAAACGGAAATTTTGACAATTTCAAACGTCCAAATACGAGAAACGTTAACGATAATGCTGGCATTACATTGACGACGTTTGATGGCCTGGCCCAGGCGTCTACTGAGACTCGGCAGGTTCTTACAAATATCTTCAGTTTCATATTGTACAAAACTGAGACATTATTAAATATTCTACATCTTTACTTTCAAGCCAGTATAAAGATACACTATTTAAAACAAATGTCAAAGATAGCAAGTAAACTTTGTAAAAATAAATAGGCTTCAAATTCTTGACCTAATATCGTCCACTATATTTTTAGGTAACCATATATTGCCACACAGGCTATGCAAATGCTAAGCAATACGTTTTATACATATTCAGAGTAAATTATGGATATGAAAGGCTCTAAATAAACATGTAGAACACAGTCGGCCAAGAAAATAATCTCAGAAATAGGCAGTAGAACTGACCATCGACCACTACCTAGAAAACTTTTAATGCTGCACACATTTATCTTTACATGAAATGATAAACGATGCATTTTTCAAAAGGATACTTAAAATTAATTATGTGAAGATACCGTTAATCATCACATGTACTGTACTTGATTTTAATTTTATTAGGCCTAGCGGCAGCTTTCATTGGAACGAAAAAAATAAGCCTACAGAAAAATGACAAAGCCTCTGTCTACTAACAACGGGCGAGGTTATGTCAGGACGAACAATAAAGAGCAGCATCATGGAGCATTAACTTTAGAAACAGTACCGGGAATGTGACCTAGATTCAGGCGCTGGACATTTTTCCGTTTGTTTTAATTTTTAGAAAACGGCCTGACATTTCAGCCTCGTCTTAGGAGTTTCTTTTCTTGCCTGTTCTGTTGTTTTGCATTGGAAGTCCTCAGAGAACAGACAGTATACACACACACACACACACACACACACACACGCATAATATATATATATATATATATATATATATATATATATATATATATATATATATATATATATATATATATATATATATATATATATATATATATATATATATATATATATATATATATATATATATATATATATATATATATATATATATATATATATATATATATATATATATATACACACATATATATATATATATATATATATATATATATATATATATATATATATATATATATATATATATATATATATAGTATATATATAGTGTTAGAAGTAATCACCTGTGAAACAGAAATTTCTGACTCACATCATGTCTTTTCATTGAAAGGCAAGGGCATTACCAACTGAACCTCGGTTCAATCCCGACGTGAGTCAGAAATTTATTACATAAGAGAGAGAGAGAGAGAGAGAGAGTGTGTGTGTGTGTGTGTGTGTGTGTGTGTGTGTGTGTGTGTGTGTGTGTGTGTGTGTGTGTGTGTACTGATAGATGGGAGCAGAGACTGTCTACATCTTAACACATTCAGAGATAATCTACAATGAGAGCAACACTCAAATGTTTTTCAACAAACAACTGCAATTTAAAGAAGTCATGTAAAGCAACCATCAAGTAATTATTTAATTTTGTTAAAATTTCTGTATATTTTCAATGGCACTTGCCCTGGAAAGTTCTTGCCCAACTTTGACATCACGTACTAGCAAATTACCATTTGAAACCCAGTCAATATACTAATTTACTCTTAAACGAGAATATTGCATAATACTGCCGTGTCTTTCGCAGGTGAAAGTGTACTATGCTGGCAGTGCAACAGTGCAATTGACCCCCGATGCGGAGAGCATGATTTCGACAGGCACACTTTAGACCAGGTAGATTGCAGTCAGCTTAAAAGAGACCACTTGCCTGGTTTGGAAGCTTTGTACTGCAGAAAAATCGTACAACACAGTAAGTTGGTTGACTTTTATTTCACTACCGTTTTTTATACTGTATGCAACTATACCATTGCATTCTTGTTTTTTATATTCTGTATGGAACTATGCCAGTAAGCCTATATGACATTTAATGAATCATTTGACATTCAGTATGGAACTATGCCAGTAGGCCTATATAATGTTTAATGAATCATTTCTTCCAAACAGTTCAAGGAAAGACTCGAACAGTCCGTGGATGTGGTTGGATCGATGACGCCAAATACCCAGTTGGAGAATGTTACACAAGGACTGGTACCAAGGATATCATGGTCACCTATTGCCACTGCGAGGGCGACGGTTGCAACCCTGCAAACACTGTGGTGGCCTCAATGGGTCTGGCCGTTATGCTTGTGGTTCTCACAAAACTCTTCTAGATTTTTCAAGAAAACAAAAAAGTTAAAAAACCACAAACTACACACCCAAATTATCCCCCGACCCTCCACCCGAGATTATTTTTGAAAGGTTATTGATGGCTTTCTTTCATTTCATCTGTCCTAATACAAAATGTTGCAATATACTGTAATCAAAGCTGATATGACCAATGTGTTGTTAAACTATTGTTTGGTAATATACTTTAAGATAAAAAGGATCTGATGTTAGAAGAAGGCTTGGTAATGATGAAATAGCTGAAAACTTAAAAATCTGAGTTGCATTTAAACATGTAATGTCAAATTGGAGATATGTTCTGGAGATATGTTCACCTAAATGTTGCTGAAGCTGTCCCAAACATCATAACCCGGACCAATCAAAATCTCGGTCATTCACAAAAATCCTACTGCCATTAATTCTTGTTAAACAGACCTCTCTCTCATACCATGTATCAGTGAAAATGGAGGATACTCACTTTAGTCTCATAAAAAGAGTTTCCTTAGGTAAAGCATCATGTACTGTTCAAGGTAGCATTGGTTAGGGCAGAATTTTCCCATTGTTTGCAATGCAAACCTAATTATTCATTTTGTTCCGAAGTGTTATGCACTGTTCATAATACAGAAGCATAATTGTTACACTTATACACATTAATAATGATAATGCTGTAGTCATACGAAGGACATTCCAAAGTACAGTACCACAAAGCGTTGTTTATACTATACATCTGCCAATATGTTGTTGTCATTCAGGTGAACACTGAAAAATAAAAACAAGCTTTGTCTACATATGCAATTGAGATCAAAAGATGTCGTCAATGAATTGAGCGCTGCATGAAAGGAATGTGTGTTATCAATAAGGATCAAAGAGATATAATTTGAGCTTCTGCCTTAGAGAGTGGATGAAGCAAATTTGCTGTAGAGTTCCACATTGCCTTTTTGCACCTGTTATTATTCAGAATCTAACAGAAAGTTACTATCAAATAGGATGCAAGCAGTTTGAAGCTATTGGACTGCCATTCATTTCGCTAAGTTTCTGTAGAGTCCCTCGTCCTTCTGAAAAGCTTTCATTCGAGACGAAGCAAAAGTTACTGACTGTTACAAAACTGCTTTTTTTTCCTTTTACTGAATGTTACGACTGCTTTTTTTTCCTATTTGGTAATCACTTTCCCATTCCTTGTGTTCCCAACCTCAATGTTTCCAAACACTGCTTGAGATTCAGGCCTACTATGCAAAACTCTCATAATCCTATGAGTGAGGCTTTGATCAAGGGACTGTGTCATCTGTCATCTAGATTCCCTGACCAATTTGGAAAAACTTGAGATGTTCATCAAAGCTAACATGTTCTCATTCAGTTTTTTTATTGTTTTCTTCGAATCTTAGCCAAATATTTTTCAACAAGTCCTGGGCATACTGTGATGTATGGTATTATTCAGTATGCAAAATTAGACTGCAATATGTTAGGTTACCAAAACAAAAAAAAAGGTAGTGTACTAGTACTGCTTATTTGCAGCAAATGTAGTTTGAACATTTTTAAATATATAAAGAGAGAAATATATTGTACATGTTGAGAGAGAAAGTGAAGCCTTGCACTGTACATTTTACCTTGTATATTCAAATTTAGATTTCACTTTAGTACCATTGTGTTCTTTATCATTTGTAAATCTCTAGGAGACTAAACCTCACTTTCATATGTGAAGATGTAAAAAAGAAACAAAAAAAAAGAACAAAAAAAGCCAACATTACGTTGCATAGACATACCTCCCAATTTAGTTACCTCTAACTGACTGAGGTTCTTTGGTGTTTGCTTGGGTTCCAGGCATGTGCTTGGAAAGTCGCATACTCACAGAAATTCTTAGTGCAAATGATGGTAATATTCACAACTGTAGCATAATATGTAAATAGATATGCAGTTTTGATGCTCTCTTCTGCTTTCCAGTGGAAACATCTGCCTTGTAAAAAGCGAGTTCAAATTGTGCTTAGTGACATAGGGTTAAATGACTGTTTAAGAAATAGATTTTGTCCAATGAACAAGTCTTAAAACTTAAGAGATACTTAAGGGGTGACTGATGGTATAGCTGTCAGTTTTTACAAAGCTCTAGTTAGAGCAAAATGAGACCCAGGGCTCGATTGGTCAAGCTCTAATGCAAACAGAAAACAGCAGACAACTTTCTTTTTTTTTTACTGTGTTAACTCTTTTTTGGCTGTTAAATGATTTTTTGTCATGTAATGACAAAAGCATGAATTGTTGGTGCAGAATTACTGGACCCTTTATAGGAACTTCCTTGTGTTCCCAACCGAAGAACTTGCGAGCAAATTTCTGCTAGTATTTGAGTTTGACAGAAGAGATCCCTTTTCTGTAGCAGAAGTTTTGGTGTTACAAGAAAAGTATCAACTAATGCCTTATTCCTCTATGTCTATATTTTATCTTCCAGTATCTACTTTTACTTTATTGACCAGACTCAACACAGGTTTTCATTTGCAAACCCATTCCTCACTGACTAGATCTCTTCAGGGCATAATTCTGAAGGAAATTCACTAACTGGTATTGTATTACTGTTCTCCTGCAACACTCAGTCTGTCAGTACAGTAGAGCTACAATATGACCGTACAGGAAACCGAATTGGAATTGAAAGTCTGTAAGGCTGGTTATCTCAATAAATAATTTTTTGGACATTACACAAAATTTCTATCACAACTCAAGTGGATAAAACAAAGAATTTAATGATTGTAAGTACTATGCATTGGAGCAAACAACCATAAAAAATTAGTTCACAATTTCTTATCAACAAACACTACCGAGAGTCAATAAATTATTTAACATTACACAAAAGGGCTTAATGTGTAATGAAGTTAACATTGTGTAATATTGTGTCTGGAGTTAAACATACCTGCACTTTGTATATATATATGTACACACATTTACCTGCAATTTGTTAATACTATATTCATTATGTACAGCATAATAAGTAAATATCCTTCTTATGTGGTACCCTCAGTTGTCTCCAGAGAAGACACAATGCTGCAAGAGCTCAGAATGACTTTTATGTGTATGTGGAACAAAAACATGCTGTAAATTATTCTACCAGTGTTCATGTCAAGCGTCTCTACACTTCAATATGATGTTTGCCTGTTTCTACTTGTCAATACACTTCAGCTGACTGTGTAATGTTTGTATTTTTTCTGCATGTCCGAGATGTTGGAGTTACTACTAAATTCTAACTCATACGTGTTAATGGTTTTGATACCAGCAGTTTAAGGTTCACGTGCAAATTCCTTGATCCTGGAATCATTCAAGAACCCAGTAATAACTGGAAACACTACCATTATAGCTATATAAATCTTTATGTACCAAAGAGATATTCCAGACTTCATGATATCTATGTGTACCTTTCTTTTCAATGCTGTATGATGAGAAACCATGTGTTTTACATTGACATTACTCATTTTGATGTTGGTATTTAAACACTGCTAAGTCCTCCTGAATACTGTGTTCACTCATACACTTTCTGAAGAACCCACATCAAGGGTTCAGCATTTAATACTTTTCTTGTGAAAATAAGAAATAAAATTTTACCCAGTCTTTGTTTTAAGCTAGTGAGCAAGTCAGAATTAGTTCTTGACTAAAAACACAGCATGCCCCTAAAAGGAACCTTTGCTCTGACAAAAGAAGTATTGTCTGATATTACCCTTTCCTTTTAAATGTTGTGTGGAATACATTCTGTGAATTATTTTTCTGGGTGAAGAACAACAGATGTCCTTCATCCTTGCTCAGTGTTTCATACCCTCCCCTCTGGTGAATATCTTATACAGTAGTGTGTGTATTTATATATATATATATATATATATATATATATATATATATATATATATATATATATATATATATATATATATATATATATATATATATATATATATATATATATATATATATATATATATATATATATATATATATATATATATATATATATATATATATATATATATATATATATATATATATATATATATATATATATATATATATAATATATATATATATATATATATATATATATATATATATATATATATATATATATATATATATATATATATATATATATATATATATATATATATATATATATATATATATATATATATATATATATATATATATATATATATTTCTAATGATAAATTAAAAAGTAAAACTTCCTTCAAAGCAAAATAAAAATATTCTCATTTTTAAATAAAAAGACAATGATTTTCTTTGCTAAAATAAGATCAATATACTTTGGAATGATTTGATTATCTGCAAGTTTTACATCAGAATGTTTCCTTTAGACAACTCAATCTAACCACATTCATTAGTGTTCAATACATAACCAATAAGATGGTGCATATACCTTAAAACTTTCTCTTCTACTGAGATCTTCCTCCCCTCGTTAAACTCTCCCCCAGATCTGTATTAAACAAGCAGAAGCTGTTATTAGTATGTCAGTACAAAATGTGAAAATAAAAACCAAAGTTACAGAGCATTTGGCAAAGGGAAACAAAATTAAAACTTGTTAAGACTTTCCAGTTTGTTAAATAGAACCAGTTTCAAGGAAAGTATTTAAATAGTATTATAACCTGGTAGAATACCAAATAATTAATTTGCGAACATTGCAACTGTATAATTTTTGCTTGTAAGGTTCTCTTGTACAGTAACATACAGTATTGAGGAAGATTGCAACACTGGTAAAGAAAAACGAAAACCTCATTGTTTATACCACTCATTTATACTCACATTTATTTCCCCTAACAAGCAAGGCCTATTATGAAAGGTTTATTAAACGTGAAATACTGTGAAAAGTTTAGAGTAACAAGACACTACACATGAACAGGTGTTATGCAGTCATAACACCAAGAGATGTTGAAAATGACCTCTCATCATTCTGCAGCACACTTCATTTTAGTACCTTTGTTATGGGCAGCCTCTTCAAAATGCCTAAGTTTGTTGTCATGTTCATTTCTTGTACAATAAATAACACTTGTGAGCAGTGCACACTTTTGAAGCAGTTGTAGGCCTTATAAGACCATGATTTGATTCCATATGTTTGTACTAGTCATTGAGGTAAGACTGAGTTTAGAAAAAATAAAGATCTTGACATTTGTGATGTGACAAGTGTTCATGAATATCTTGGTGTTTCATAACCTCAGCATCACTTATAATGATATGAACTTCTTTCATAATACACGCAACCAAGTAGTTTTTGAGTGAAAAGTGACTTAATCGTATATACAGTATTCCATTATGAGATATCCCCTTGTAATATGCACTAAATATTGTTTGTACAAGGTACAGACCCAATGTACATGTCCAGGTGTAATGAAAATAGTGCACATACCACAAGCAAAGTCAGAAAGGATTATGACAGAGGAATGGAATATAGGTAAATACAGTGCTGTTGAAAAAAAAACACATAAAACCAAAATCCAGCAATGAACTTGCTGTGGTTGTAGTCATTCTGAATTTGTGATATACTCAACAATGAAACTTTCCATAGACCCAGTAAGTGTAAATGTTAACATTCAAGTAATTGTATTAAAATATATAAGTTTAACAAATACAAATCTTTTATTTACTTACGCTATACTGCCTGATACAGTATGCAGTTGGTCTAAAGTATAGCCATAGATAGACAAAAGAAGTCTCAGCTTTCCTCTCAAGAGAATACCCTTCACCAAGTGCCACGAATAGAAGCAACGGAGAGGGATGATAAAGCAGGCTATATAGCACATCTTCATCCTCTGATAGCACGACCATAAAGCACTATGTGATAGCAATATGTTTCACCATTACTATTCAGCTAAAAGCTGAATGGCATTGTTCCGCTGAACACAGGTCTAACCAATAAGAACATGCTTTGACATCATGGATTATACCTTAGTAAAGGTATAATCCTAATACAATGACAAGTTACTGGTACAGTATATGAATATGTCTCATGGGAAATATTCGATGCTTTCCCAAACAAAATTAGTTCTCAGTGAATCATATTTGCAAATGGTTTGAATTTTGATTTTTGAGACAGAACAAATTATAATTTAATTACTTCACTTCATCATCACCTCCAATGCACTGCAGCAGAGATCAACTCTGTGAATTTCCACTACTATTCATGTCTTTCCTTCACTTTAGCTTGCACAAACACATCCAAGGCATCTCCACTTTTCTTTCAGTGATGCTCTCTAGAATTCCTATCAGTCTGAATACTGACAGTAGTAAAGATGTGTCATCAATACTGCCTCATCATGCAGCACCCTGAGGAACTGGAATATTCTACCGATATTTTTAAAGAAAAGTTTAGCATTGTTGGAGACTGCCAAAGATTTCAAAGTGAGACCAGCTCTCCTCCATCCTTTGCCAAGTAATATATACTTCTCAAGGCTCACAGTACCTTCAGTGTCTTATCTTTTTGCAACCCGAAAAAGTTCCCAAGTTAACAGTAGAATCTTTAGTCACAAATTCAATCACTAGTACATAAATATCGTCAATAGATTCTCTGAACTGCCCATTTGGCCAACTGACATGTTTTCTATTCCAATCCAATAACTCTCTTAATTTTCTGAGCCCAATTTCCCTCACTCTTTGACAATGAATCCTTCAGACCAGCCCAGTCTATTGTCCAATCTGGACATCTGACTTGGCAATTTGATTCAACTGCTCAATGATAATGCTAAAAACAGTAAAGATGATCCAAGCCAGCTTTAGTTTGGACATCAGCCTCTCCTACCCTTCTTAAAGGCATCTCAAATTGAAAGTCAGGTGTATTATGCTTCCTGTACAGTAGCTTGGACTGACAACCCATCTCTTTACAACAAATGTGCCAAGTCATTTCCCTCACACTAAAATGGAAGCAAATCCCTGAGCATTCCGAGACAGAAACTTTAAGTGCATCATAGATGGGTGTAAGTAAAATACAGATGGCAGACATGAGGATTTGACTGCATTTGAGGAATCTGCGCCTCTCCTTCTACAAAGATTCACAACTCCCCAGATTCCTGGTAATTTATTTAATAAGGACTTAGCCCATCAATGTCTTGCTTGTCTATTCAGTACGCATTTTTATTCACAGTGCATGACATAATAAAAACACAATAACTATTTATTCCTGTACCAGAAAAAAAATGCTCACAGAATGAAGAGTAAAAAACTAATATGAAAATCCATAAAAATATTAGACACAACCAATGCAATGAAATGTCCTAATACTGCCAAGGAAAGCAGAAATATATAGTGTACCGTAGTAAGCCCAAGATTCCCCCAACAGGATGATTACTGCAAAATGTACCTCTCCTGATCTATTAGTTTGTGCTGGAGGATGGAATAAGATGTATTCAAACAATAGCTTGTATACAAGTATGAATGCATTATGAATAACTGGGTGGAAAAATGAGTTGAAACTGACTACAGTATAGTAATCCATAAAAAACAGCTAAAGGAAATTAACCCTTAAACACCGAGCCTCTATTTACAAAAGTGTCTGTCGTATGCCGGCGGCGTTCGGGAGTTAGAGCCGAAGCGGAAAAAAGTTTTTTTCAAAAAATCACAGCACGCTTAGTTTTAAAGATTACGAGTTCATTTTTGGCTCCCTTTTTTGTCATTGCCTGAAGTTTAGTATGCAACCATCAGAAATGAAGAAAAATATCATTATCATATATAAATATTGAGATATATAACAGCACATAAAAAAATTTCATAATTGTATACAAAACGCACTTTGAGCAAAACGGTTAAAGCTAATGAGTTATTTTTTTCTTTGTATTGTACACTAAATTGCAATGATTTTGGTATATAACAAATTGTAAAATGATCAAAGCAACACAGAGAAAATATCATAAAATGATGCATGAATCCGTAACGAGCGGACGTAAAAAAAAAAAAGTTTTTTTTTTAAATTCACCAGAAATTGAAATATTGTGTTAGAGACTTTCCGTTTGTTGCAAAATGAAGGTAATTGATTGAATATTACTAGATTGTAAGTGTTTTAGCTTACAACTGCAGTTTTTTACCATTTCGGTCAAGTTAAAGTTGACTGAAGGTCGAATTTTGTCTATTTATCGTGATTTATATGAAAATATTTCAAAACTGATAAAAGCTACAACCATGAGTTTTTTTTTGTTGTATTCTACATGAAATTGCGCACATTTTCACATATAAAACTTTATGTAACGGCTATTAGAAAAACGGTGCAAACATTACGACAAAGTGACGAAAGAATTTCTAAGATTTTCGGCAGAGTTACCGCGCGGACGTAAGGAAAAAGTTTTTTTCAAAAATTCACCATAAATCGAAATATTGTGCTAGACACTTCTCGTTTGTTGCAAAATGAAGGTAAATGAATGAAAATTACTAGAATGTAAGAGTTTTAGCTTACAATTGCATTTTTCGACCATTTCGGTCGAGTCAAAGTTGACCGAAGGTTGAAATTTTGGCACTTATCGTGATTTATATGAAAATATTTCCAAACTGATAAAAGCTACAACCATGGGTTGTTTTTTGCTATATTTTACATGAAATTGCACACATTTTTATATATAAAACTTTATGTAACGGCTAATATAAAACGGTGCAAAAATTACGACAAAACGACGAAAGAATTTCTGAAATTTTCGGCCAAGTTACCGCGCGGATGTAAGGAAAAAGTTTTTTTCAAAAATTCACCTTAAATCGAAATATTGTGCTAGAGACTTCCAATTTGTTGCAAAATGAAGGTAAATGATTCAATATTACTAGAATGTAAGAGTTTTAGCTTACAATTGCGTTTTTCGACCATTTCGGTCGAGTCAAATTTGACTGAAGGTTGAAATTTTTTGTAGTCGACGTACGGTACGTCCACTCGTCACCCGACAGACAATTTTAGTCGACTTACGAAACGTCCAGTCGGCGTTTAAGGGTTAATGGCAGACTCCAAACCAGCACAAAATATTTTTATCATCTCCTTCGCACCCATAACTTGAGTTGAGAGCAATGAATTTTCTGTAAAACCACCTACCTAACACTTCAGCCATGTGTTGAAAAAACAACAGCATTCACTGTAAGAATCATTGCTGATATCTGAGGACATGTAATTAAAAAGAATTTTAAGAGGGCCAGATAACAGCATAGAAATTACCAGAGTAGTGATCCAAGATAAAAGTAGCATTGTTAGAAAAATCTAACATTTTTATAATAATAATAAGGCAAGTTACATATTTTCTGCACACAGCAAAACACAAGAGAAATTTCAAACCTAAAATCAAAACTGGAGTGTTGGGAATAAGCTTCTTGGACAGCTTTGTTTTTCTATGCATAACTGGAGCAAAATACAGCCCTGTAAGCAGACAATCAAGTCACATTTCTAAGACTTTCATAGAGCTGCCCTGAAAATTTTGTCCTTAAAATCAGGGATGAAAACTGGAATAAGACAAAGTTAAGGAAGTTACAAAGCCATGAATGGGAGATTCACAGGTGATAAAGAAGAGGAAAGGATGGAAAGTAAGGCAGCCCTCACTGGTTTACGAACCAGGAGTAAATAATATGGTATAAGGGATTCCAAATGACAGAAGATCATAGAATGAAAGAAATGTTTGTACAAAATTAATACCTATATTTACAAAGTTCTCTTATAATGTATTTACACAAGTTCATTTCTTCTTCTGTCCCTGCTGTCGTTTTGGAGGAGCCCATCTGGAACAGACAAAGAAATAAAAACTATTAGATTCTCTGTGCTACAAGATACTGTACATGTTTTCATATATGATCAATATAGCACCTTACATATTAACTATCAAAGGAAAACGCAAAATTCAGATCACCCTTTACTCACCTTAATAAGGTAGGGTCTACAGTCAATCTGGGTCTCTTGAACTGGGATGATGAAATATACTCCTCAACTAACTTTGGAGTAACACATATGACATGTTGTCCTTTCCAGTATTTGACTAAATTTATGCTCTGTAATGTTGATATTATATCCTGCTGTGTGATGCTTGTCATTTGGCTGAAAGAAAGAAAGTGATACTTTCATAATAAAATTAAGTTTCATATATACTTACCAAGTAATTACACAGCCATAGTTTCTAACTTGTGCAGCACTTCAATAGTTTAGTTTAGGTGACAACCAGCCCACTAACAGGAGTACCGGAAACGGCTTAGCAGAAAACCTCATCCTGTTTGTGCCCTTATGTCCATGAGAGGGGAGAAGGGCAGGCTCTGATTCTGTAATTACTTGGTAAGTATACATGAAACTTAATTTCACTATGAAAAATGACATTTTTTTTATAAAATAAAGCTTTATATATACTTACCAAGTAATTACATAATTATAGTTTCTAACTAGTACAACAGCTTAAATTCAAAATTCGAGGCAATGCTTCGACTGTTTAGTGCAGATAACCAGTACCGCCCACTAACAGCAATACTAGGAGCAACTTAGCAGATAACCTCATTCTGCAGAGTATAAGCTAGCACCAGGCTGTGGTTGGCACCAGGAGAGCTGGATGTTCAGAGAAAAAAACTAGCACCAGGTTGTGACTGGCGCCAGGAGAACTGGGTGCCAGACGAGTTATGAGCTCAGGTGCTGTCTGGCACTCCTGGAATTCAAGGATGTCCATAAATTTCTTAAGGGAGAAAGAAACGGACCCAGGACTTGGATGGGTCTTCGTTATTGGCTAAAATCCAAGGGAAAATAAGCAACCCACATCTCCTTCCTTGCTTAGATGTGCCAAGGACTTGAAAAGTCATTGAGATAGGGATGACAAAACAACTGGGTCTCTATACCCCTAAATGGTGGAATACAAGATTCCAGGCTTCCTCACCAAGAAACAGGGTAATTCACAATGGGGTTACAGACATCTTGACAGAAGAGACAGTGCTTGAGACACCATCTTTGGAAAATTGCCCCTTAAGTCTGGCAGACGAAGAGAGAAGATTGACTTCTACGTCTTGCAATAGCCCTGCAGCATGTCAAGAAAAGACTCTTCAATTGACAAGCCTCCGGACAGTCTGGAGCCTGTTGGGGCAAGAGTAGACCACTTTGGTAGATCTCGAGGCAAGGTTGTCTGAGAAGACACGGTTGGGGGAGGATCTTGTAGAGTCCACCAACTACTGAGCAGGTTCAGGAACCATGACACGGGTAAAATAGGGTTAAGAAGTTACTGTAACTTGCAGTTAGGCTAAAACTCGTGAAAGCTCCTCCTTGACTGTGATGAAGTTTGTAAGGAAAGGAGTCCAATGGATCAGTCTGTAGCATAGTGTCTGTTGCACATGCTATAAGGATGGTATGGACAACAAAACGAGGAAGACGAAGATTACTTGAAGGAGCAAACAGGTTCAAAAAAAGGGCCTGCCCCATAGATTTCGGAAACCAGGGGAACGAAGGTCCAAGATGAAGACAACATGCTTCTGACAGCTCAGTACATCTGGTGGGACTTTAGTTCCCTGAACAAACCAAGTGACTAGAAGACTTGATGATCTGTCTGCAGAAAAAGGATTCTTTCTATTTGGAGGTGGAGAGACATGGGACAGCTCCTGCTTACAAAAATATGTTAAAACTGTGGTTTTGTCTGAATGGCTACCATAGTCCAGGAGTGTACTAAAGTCCAAAAGCATTGAATTTTACGTGAAAAACTTCTAGCTCTACAAGAAAGAAGTGAAGGATCCACTCATCCAGGGACCACGTCCCAGAAAATCCCCGGTTCCTCTAAAAGAGCTCCCCAACCTCGATCTGAGACGTTGAAAACTAAGATTAGGTTCAAGGGTGAAGGAATTTCCCTTCCAAAAGTAAATGTTCCAACAGCTACCATCGTAGTTCCGACTTGACTCGGGGCTGTGAGAAAAAACAAAGGTGACCGGCTGAGTTCCCTGCCCCAGGTGGATTTGACGAGGACTCCATGAAAGACTTGTGCTGTAAAGAGGCCAAAGCACAGATCCTCGAGCTGGGAAAACCCTGTCCCCTAGGAAGGGCCTAAGACACTCCCAGAGTCTGGCGGGGACAAGGAAGGGTATTTCCTTCATCTCTAAGGTTTTCATTCAATAGTCATGACGACTGAAGGAGGGGGCTGTCTGGTTCATCTCTATTTGAGCTTCGTCTTCTAACCGAACTTGTAGATCCCTGTGCAGAATCACAGGCACCCTTGCGGACTAGTTGCCAACTCTGCAGACTCTAAGATAGCCGTGAGGACACAGATATACGTGCGGACTTGACATTACTGAACTCGATAACGCTTTGAGTGGACTTCGACAACAACTTCATACAGAAAGAAAATGTGCGGAACTCTTCGTGGTGGAAAATAATACCTGGAACAGTTATGAAAGGCTTGAAGAATTCCATAACCACAAAAGCCTGGGCACCTGAGCGGAAGTTAAGCGTTCGGCAGCAGCATCTGAGCACTAGAAAGATATTGTCAAGTGCTCTAAAACATGTGCCGGGAGCTCGGTAGATGGCACTATGTACTAGGAAGCTGGCGCCAAGAGCTCGGGAATAGACTCAGGTGTTCAAGAATTGGAGCCACACAGGAAAGCAGGTCTGAGAAGGTGGAAGGCGCTTCTCTTCTGTTTGGAGCCCAATTAAGGTCGTTCAACAAAGAGCGAAACTGCAATAAGGATGTGAGCTTCCTTACCATTGATAGGAAGCAGAGTACAGCAATCATTAACATGAACATCTTCAGTGGCCATGAAGAACTTTACAGTGTTTTCAGTCTTCGCCAGAAACCACGGAACTGGATGAAAACTGGAGGACGAGTTGCAAAAAAAAAACTCACATAAAGACTGTCCAACCAGGCTAACGTCTTAGTGGGCACCAGAGACCAGAGTAGGCTCAACCCCAAAGGTCCCAAGCAAGGAGGGGAAAAGGTGCTAGAATTCGGACCGTCTGAAAGTGGCAGCGATTCTATGGCAGACGGGAAAGCCCGAAATTCCAAGAGATGAGACTGAAAATCCGAAGGAGGGGCTCTAACCAGTGCTCCTGCTATCAGTCAAGAAAATTAGGGCTTCCAATACACTTGACAAGAAGGCCTAGATCCATCTAGGCACTAGAGGGAGGAAAGACAAAAGACACTTGTCTTGCTCATTTAAACAAAACCCCAGTTCCAATCTTGAAAGACTTCTAGAAAGAATGAAAGGAGGAAGCTTCCACCAACAAGCTTAAAAACTCTAACACTGATGTCTTTGTCCGGGGGTAGACTTGGTCCCTGTGAAATCGGAACTGGAGCACAAGGCAGAACAAAAGCATTTTCTTAAAAAGTCAAATGCTAAGCCAACAAGAACTAGCACCAGGCCCTAGCAGGTTGGTGCTGGACGCCTGACAGCTGGCGCCAAACGGACAGGCAATCGAACACTAAGCACTCAGCGGCCACTGGGCACTTGGAGGTGGACACTAGGACACTGTGCACTCGCTGCCACTGGGCACTCAGAGGTGGACACTAGGACACTGGGTGCATGGAGGCCACTGGGCACATGGACACTGGGCGCATGGACACTGGGCACTCAGACATTGGGATACAGGTGGATGCAGACACCAGGCGCTCAGCCACTGGGTGCTTGGCCACTAGGCGCTTGGACTTTGTCTGCTCTGACATTGCTGGGCGCTCAGATTGGAAGAGCGTCTGGTACCAATTACTGGCACTCCACAACTGGAAGATATGCCTCTTCAAAGGCCGAGATATGCCCGAAAAGAGCCATCAACACCACTTGTCTACACTGGGATCCGTATCTGTCCACACTGGGATCCCGAAAACACACCGATGGTGCCTCTTGTCCACATTGGGATCCGTAACTGTTCACACTGGGATCCGTATCACTAAAGGACAAAGAAAGCACATCCTATGGATGCCTTTCCAATGGCTATCTGTCAAGACCTGTGGACAGCAGGATCGACTGAGGAGTAACTACCCTGGGGCAAAACCCCTTCGGACTCCCATGGACTCTCAGTATGCCTCCTCCAAAGTTTAGGGGAGTCTGACAGGGACCGGGTTTAGGAAATCTGATGGGGCTGGATAGCCACATCCTCCACTACACATCCAGTACGATGCCTTTCCAGTGGCTGTCTATCAATACATGGGACCGGCAACAGGCTCGACTGAGGAGGCGACTACCAATGTGTAACCCCCTGACCTTCCTTGGACTTACAGTATGCCTCCCCCAGGTTTAGGGGAGTCTGATGGGGACTTTCTGTCTAGGAGGGTTGGGGGACAAGTAGCACCTCCTGCACAGCACAACGCTTCACTATTACAAGGTTACTTCTGTTAACCAAGGCACAAGACTGGCAATGACATGGGAAGGAAGCGAGGGAGCCAGGCATGGGAGCGAGTAGAAAAAATCAGAGGTCTAGTAGCAGGAGAAAAAAAATTGGATGAAGGGAGAGTAGGCACCAAATGATCAGGAGCTGTTGCCAGGGCGTTCAGAGATGATTCTCATCTGTCAAGAACGTCAATTCTTCCAAAAGCCCAGAGAAACAAAAATAAGCGCATTTCTCTCCTTACTAAGTTCTGCCCCTACACTTTTTCAGTTCTTTGCAAACGAAAGTGTAATAAGCAGATGTTTAATTAATTCTTTGAAGTATACAGTAATACCTCAACCTTGCGCGATCTGAGTTGCACGAATTCACAGACACACGAATTTTTCATTGGAACCTAACTAATGGTCATACACAAGTTTTTCACAGACATGAACATTTGCGAACACTGAGAAACCCAGCAAAAGTGTTTGTTTAATTTTTTAAAGTAATTTATAAGTTTTGAAGCTTTTATGTGTAAATTAAATAACATTAAATATTATTAAAATTAGTGAGATGAACTTTTATGGTACATGTATACAGGTATGTTTATTTGTATGATAAATAAACTTTTTACCTAATAATAAGTATTAATTTTTAAATAATAAGATTAATAAAATTAAATAATAATAATAATAATAATAATAATAATAATAATAATAATAATAATAATAATAATAAAACTGCAATTACAAAATTTGTATTATTTTTAACAAACAAATTCTTCCCTCATCTTTTGTAAGAAGGAGGTGAAGGCAAAAGCTGTCAGACATGTCATTTAACATGACAAGGTGAGTGTTGCTAATCAATGGTCAAATTTTTCTTGTAATTCTCTCTCTCTCTTTCTCTGTGTTTGTCTGTAATAATTCATAAAAAATTTCACTCTCTTACGTAAGGACAACTGTTTCTCTCTCTCTCTCTCTCTCTCTCTCTCTCTCTCTCTCTCTCTCTCTCTCTCTCTCTCTCTCTCTCTCTCTCTCTCTCTCTCTCTCTTTCGAAGTCAGCCAACCTACGTATTACAGCACTGTTTCTCTGTATGTCTTTAACTGTACAGTTGATAATGTGGCGGAATTCAAAACCACAAAACCACTCTTTGTATTCGGAAGAGGGTATGAAAGGACAGAGTGAAAGTAGCGAAAGTGGGAGTGAAAGTGAGAAAGAAGTGAGAAAGGCTATGTATGTGAGGGAGGTACCCAGTGTGAAAAGTATAATGAGTATGGAAGTAGGGATGTGCATGATTTCTTCAGGGAGTATGAAAGGTTTTGTCAGGATAAGTATGGGGGAGAGTAAGAGAGTGTGGGGCGAGAATTAGGAGAATATTTGACTGGGTTTTTTGCTTGATATGTATAGGGTTATTATGAGTGTGGGAGATGTTGAGTATGACAAGGTGAAAGCTAGACTAGTTGAGCAAGCGAGGCGTATGAAAGCGAAAGTGTTAAGTATAAGAGGAAGAATGAATCTGATGAGGCAAGAATGAAAGCTGGGGAAACCTTGTCACTGTATGCTTGTAGGCTGGAGACGTTGGCAAGGAAGAAGTTTGGGGATGATGGGATAGATGAATGTAAGGAGTTAGTACGGAAGTTGTTAGGGACAGTGCCAGATGGAGTAAGGCGTCCACGGTCGCCAACACAGCACACAGAACCACACAAACCAAACCAAAACAGAAAAACACACGACTCACGAACATACAGCAACAAGAACAACACACTAACAAGGAAAAACAACAACTCTGAATCAGCACACAAACAAACTGTTTTAAGACCAAAAAAACGACTGACTAGCACTAGCTCTGACTCAAGACTGCCTCCAAAACCGAAAAATCCTCACATATATTCCACAGACAGACAGCGCCGTAAACAAACTAACGACCTCATCCCTCTTCCAACAACCGAAGCACTCACTAACGACAATTACACTCTCTCTCTCTCTCTCTCTCTCTCACACAAAACGTTGGGAAATGCTAAATAAAAACAAATTTATTCATCCCTCTACAATAATTT
This sequence comes from Macrobrachium rosenbergii, assembly GCF_040412425.1. Classification (NCBI taxonomy): domain Eukaryota; kingdom Metazoa; phylum Arthropoda; class Malacostraca; order Decapoda; family Palaemonidae; genus Macrobrachium; species Macrobrachium rosenbergii. The sequence goes on along the minus strand of NC_089756.1, from coordinate 4,517,469 downwards.
TGAACTGATCTAATTTTACCTGTACCGTTTACAAACTGTAAATGCGCCGTTCTAAAACATAGAGACATAGAGCATTTCAGAACAAAGAGAAAGTGACAAGAAGTTTTTAAAAACAAGGTTGAGAAGACTTCTAAAAATAGATCGGCGGAATGGGGGAGAGAGTTACACCATTTCTTTCTTTTTTTAAGGGTAATGTATTAAGCTAACTTTTAAATGAAAATACAGCAACTTTAATTTCATTTAATAGTTAGTTTAATACTGAATTTCCATCTTTTGATATCTAACGAAGAATAACTCTTCTCTCTCTCTCTCTCTCTCTCTTTCTAAGATTCTCTCTCTCTCTCTCTCTCTCTCTCTCTCTCTCTCTCTCTCTCGTGTTATTCTCTGTCTCCATAATAACTGATAAATAATTTCACTCTCTCTCTCGTGTTATTCTCTGTCTCCGTAATAACTGATAAATAATTTCACTCTCTTAAGTAAGGACAAATATCTCTCTCTCTCTCTCTCTCTCTCTCTCTCTCTCTCTCTCTCTCTCTCTCTCTCTAAATTATTTATTCTCTGTCTCCATAATAACTGATAAATAATTTCACTCTCTCTCTCGTGTTATTCTCTGTCTCCGTAATAACTGATAAATAATTTCACTCTCTTAAGTAAGGACAACCCTTATCTCTCTCTCTCTCTCTCTCTCTCTCTCTCTCTCTCTCTCTCTCTCTCTCTCTCTCTCTCTCTCTCTCTCTCTCTCTCTCATTCATAGTTAGCGTTCACACATTTTTACGACTTATTAATTCTCTGTGCGTCTTTACCTGTACAGTAGATAGTTTAAATTGATCTAATTTGACCTTTATCGTCTACGAAATGTAAATATGCTAGTGTTGCATATACGTTCTAAAACGCAGAGACATAATAACTAAGAGTTGTATTAGTCAAAATATAAAACACTGTTTGTTCATGAAAAAGCATTTCAGAACAGAGAGAAAGAGACGCAGAATAAAGAAGTTGTTAAAAGAAGCTGAGACGATTCTAAAAATAGATCGGTTGGAAGGAGAGAGAGAGAGAGAGAGAGAGAGAGAGAGAGAGAGAGAGAGAGAGAGAGAGAGAGAGAGAGAGAGAGAGAGAGAGATTCTCTTCCAAATCTCAGTTTTTATGTCAACCATTTATTTCTCTTTTTTAAGGGTAATGTATTAAGCTAACTTTTAAATGAAATTACAGTAAATTTAATTTCATTTAAAAGTTAACTTAATAATTTGGGAGCATGATTAGGGTCATATTTATTGTTTAAACTTCAGAAATAAGCATTTATTAGCATTTTTAGAGACCATGCCAAACTTACGCGAAAATTCACCCTGCGCAAGGGATTCTGGAACCTAACCTCACTTAAGTTCGGAGTATGACTGTATATATATTTCATTATCGAAAATATAGGTCTTGTAGTGAACGCAACGTTTACATTTTATTACGCTACTGGGCAAAGGTGGTAGCGAATGCAGTGCTTATGTTTTATTACGGTGCTCGGTAAAGATAGTAGCGAACGCAAAGTTTATTATTAGGCTACTCCGCAAAGATGGTAGCGAATGCAATGTTTACATGTCTTATTATGCTACTCATTGAAAAATCAACCATTCTTCAGCCAATATTTTAACTAACTTTTGCTCTTCACGCTAGTCTGCCTAAGTCATCTCTACTCAGGCAAAGTCTATAGCCCATCTATGCTAGGCTAAGTGGACAATGACTGCTTCTATATCACTAGTAGCAGATTTTCTACTTACTAAGTAGAAATCAGGAAAGTAGTTGATCAATTTGCAAAAAATGATAAACTTGTATCAGATCTTAATAACAAAATAATGATTCTGAAAGTATAGGCTTGAAGGTTACTCGAAATCAGCGATAATACATCACCGAAATCCTGTTAGGTGACTGGCAAATGATGAAAAAAACCTGCTGCAAATATCCGATGTTTACACCGAGGATGACAGAAACAGAATGAGGTTATCTGCTAAGTCGTTCCTAGTATTGCCATTAATGGGTGGTACTGGTCACCTGCACTAAACATGCAGCAACACTTCAATTGTTTAGTGCAGGTGACCAGTACCACCCACTAATGGCAATACTAGGAACGACTCAGCAGATAACCTCATTCTGTTTCTGTCGTCCTCGACGTAAATATCAGATATTTGCAGCAGGTTTTTTCATTATTTGCCGGTTATCTAACTGGATTTCGGTGATGTATTATCGCTGATTTCGAGTAACTTTCAAGCCTATACTTTCAGGATCATTATTTTGTTATATGAAAATATTTTACATGAGTAACTTACTAAGTAATTACATAGCTGAATCCCGCATTGAATAGGGGTGGGATACATGGACCTATTCCATTCCAAAACATTAAGGCATGGTAATGACTTTGAAATAGAAAAAATGTTTGCATTAAAACAATGCTTGTCGTTTCCTTACATGGTATGAGTTACTGCAGTTGAATAATGCCTCTGGTTGGTGCTCATCTTGACTTGTAGTGGCATGACAGTAAAGCCATGGAGCACCTCTACTTAACCCCTTCGGTACCGTGACGTTTCTACGACGTCATAGAGGGTGTAGTGACGCTCACTAGGACGTATATATGTCCATAACTTCATAACGCTATAGGGAATGCTTGTAGTGCTGGCTTATGTCTCCTACTTATTTTTGCAGGTGTGGGTAGGCTGTACTAACCAACTCTAAGCTCCTCCTACTTTTTTTTCAGCTACTCATGGACATTATTGGCTGTGATGTCACAGCCTTCTCATCATCAGTTTATGCACAGTCATGCTCAAGTTCACTAGTCTGTTTTTTTCATGATTTTCTTCATTTTACCTTCGTTTTCACAGCAAAAAGCATGAGTGAAAGCAGTGATCTCTCTTCCGAGGAATATGTTCCTTCTGAGGAAGAATATGAGAGCAGTGACAAGCTCTCAAGTGATGAAATAATTGATGATAAAGTTAAACGAGAGGTGGACGGTGGCTGGACCTATGTTACCACATATTTGAGGACTGTTGCCCAGCAATGATGCCAGACTTTCATGATGACTTTTCAGGGCTAAATCCAGCGCTTGGGGATTCACCTTTCCTTACGCCTGGGGATGCATATAAACTTTTTTTTATGATAAAGTGATGAAAACTCTTTGCTCATGGGCTAATGAGAGAGCTGCATTATTTTTCAAGAAAATCCCCAGAAAAAAGGGAAAATTCATGGGTTGATATGGTGAGAGGTAAAAGAGGGGGTGAGGGGGACATGTATATGTTTTTTTGTTTGATTTTGGCTATATATATTATATATATGTGTGTGTGTGAACATATATATGCACGTGTGTATATTTTGAATTCACGTTCACTTCCATTAATATACATTAATATACAAAGCAGAATGGATGTTATTAAAACCTTTTCTTTCATGGTTATATGGGCACTAGGGTAAGTTGGGAAAATGCGGGATACAGCATCTCGCCGAAGGGGTTAAGTGGGAGCTTTGCAACTAAGGATACAACACTTACCTACACTGAAAACACCACAACCCATCCACTGAGACTGGTGGGTACTTCAGGTACACTGTCACCCTGGCTCCCAAAAATTCAACAACCTACTTCAAGACAAAAAGATAGTAAGAAAAAAAAAAAGAGAGATTCCTGTGCTTCCTTCACCAATACCATGCCAGCCACCGGAAATGGCCCCAAGGTACTGTAATTTTCAAACACTGTTACAACTTCTTTCAAATAGTGAGATGCGAAGATCGGTTCGCACTTCCAGTAGGCCAACTGCAGAATGGTAGTGAGGGACATATTATGCCTAAAAGCTATTAAGGTAGAGACTGCCCTGATGTCATGAGCTTCCACTTTAAAAGTAGAAAAATGGTCCTCCAGAATCTAAAGTGTGCCTCAGAAATTAAGTCTTTGGCAAAGGACAATACGTTCTTAGTAAGAGGGCGAGCCAGGTTCTTGACAGAGCACCAGAGGTTACTGGATGGTCCTCTGATCTTCTTGGTCCTGCTCAGGTAATATCTTACAGCCCTAGCAAAAACTCTCTCTTCTTCCTCAGAGCCAAGGTATCTGTTAAGATCTTAATGGAGCAGGAAAGGGGCCAGGGCTTGGAAGGTCCTCGTTCTTGGCTAAAAATCCAAGGGTAAAGGAGCAAACTATGTCTCCTTGTGAAAAAATCTACCATTTATTGATGGCTTGGGACTCACTAGTATGTAAGCAGTGGCCAAGGCCACAAGGAAGAGTCTTCCGAGTAAGGCTTCTCCAAGAAGAGGAACGAAGGGGTTCAAAAGAGGGACCTGTTAGCCACTTCAATGCTACATCCAGGTTACAGGACACCAGGTCTTCCTTTCTTTGCTTAGACATATCAAAGGACTTGGCGAGGTTGTTAAGATCTGGGATTGATGCAAGATTCAGGACCCCTGTGTTTAAACACTTAGCTAAACACGGCTCGACACCCTTTAATGGTGGAGGAAAAAAGATTCCTATATCTCCTCGGATAAAGAGGCAATCCACAATTTGGGTCACAGATGACTCAGAAGAAGAAACATTGAGTCTGAGACACCAGCTTTGGAAAACTGCCTGGAAGATGCAGCTAAGAAATCGATGCCTGCATCTTGCAATCGCCTCTGCAGCACGTCATGAAACAAGAGTAGACAGCTCTTTGGTATCTCTTAAAGTGAGGTTGTCTGAGTAGACAGTTATTAGGGGAAAGAGTCTCGGAAAGTCCACCCACAACGAGAGTCATCGTAATGTTGCAATGAGCCCAAGGCTTGTTCAGCACTTCCCTGACCAGGTTGAAGGGCAGAAAGGCGTAGGGTCCAAGTGGGACCAATCTTGCAGCATGTCATCTGTTGCCCATGCTAGAGGGTTAGGGCCTGAGAACAAGAGAGAGGAAGGCGATGGTTCCTTGAGGTGGCAAACAAGTCCAATGTCGGCCTGCCCCATATTATCACAGATTCTGATAGACCAGGGGATCCAAGGTGGGAAGGACCTACTTTTCAACAGCTCAGTTCATCCGCCAGAATATTTAGTTTACCCTGAATAAAGCAAGTGACTAGACTTGCTCGATTTGATCTGTCCACAGTACAAGGTCTCTTGCCGTCAGGAAGAGAGAAAATATATGAGTGCCGCCTCGCTTTCATATGTACATTAGGGCTGTGGTATTGTCTGAATGAACTACCAGTCCTGTTGTGAACTACGGTTGAGAAACACTGAAGCCCTAAGTGAATTGCTTTCAGCTCTCTGACGTTGATGTGAAGGTTCTGTTCTTCCAACGAACACGTCCCAGAAACTTCCCGGTTCCCCAATAGGACTCCTCAACCTAGAACGAGGAGTCTGAATAGAAGTCTAGGTCTGGACTCAGAGGATGAGGGGCTTTCCTTCAGAAAGTCTATGTTCGGATGGCCACCAATGCCAGTCTGACTTGATCTCCAGGTTTATGAGAAAAGCGTAGGTGTCCAACTGTGTTTCCCTGTCCCAGGCAGCCTTGAAGAAGAATGCTAAACTCTCCTAAGAAGTTTGCCCAACTTGACAAACATCTTGATGGACGATGGAGTCCCCAGTAGGGTCATCCATTGATGGGCCAAGCTAGAGGAAGGGCCAAGAAACTTGTGGACTGTCTGAAGACGGCTGGCGATTTTCTTGGCAGACGGAAAAGCCCCAAAATTCCGAGAGTTGAGACTCATCCCCAAATAGAGGAACTCCTGGGATGGGGCCAACTGGGACTTCTGAAGGTAGATGATAATTCCCAGTTCCTGAGAGAGATGTTCAAGTCCTTCGTGCACTTCTCCCTCCAAGGGGGTCGAAGAGGCAAGTCTTCCAGATGTAGACTGATGTTTATGCCTATTCAACAAAGTCATCTGCTAGGGGAACGAGGACTTGAGTGAACACTTAAGGTGCCGTAGAGAGGCAGAAGCAGAGGCCAAAACTGGAAGATTTAGCTGGCGCCGGGCACTCTGAAAGAGAGCATTTAGACACTTACTTGGGGTGCCTGAGAGTGTCCTGGAAGATGGACCTTATATACTTCCTGGAGTCCATATGGATGGGAAAGTGGAAACATGCATCCTGCATATCCAAGGTTATCATCCAATTGCCCTGTGAATGGATGAAAGGACTGACTGGTTCGTCTCCATCTGAATTTCGTCTGCCAGACGAAGAGATTGAGGGCGCTTATATTTAGGACTGGTCTCCAAACCCTGATGATTTGGGGACCACAAACAGATGGTAGCAGAAGCCCTCTGAGTTGATGTCCTCAACTTCTACTATGACTCTCTTATGAAGGAGAGAGGAGACCTCCTCCAAAAGGGCCGAATGTTTTCCCAAGCCTCTTGAGAAGGCTGTCAAAACAATGGGAGAAGGGACTAAAGGGGGCTCTCCATGAACAGAATGGAGAAGCCCTCCCTCAGAACCTTGACAATCCACTGTTCTGTCCCTCTGATACTCCACTTCTCCCAAAACTCAAGAAGACTGGCTCCCACTTGTGCATGGAGGACTTCTTCCTCATTTCTTGGGCAAGGACTTGAGCTCCTCCTGATAGTTCTGGCCGAGAAATGGACATTGGAGTAGGTCCTAGACTGGACTTGGTCTTATTCCCATGAGAGGGATGTTGCTGGAGAGGAGACCATCACAGGAACAAAAGCAGACAAATCCTTGGGGCAGTTGGAAGAGTGCGCCAGAAGAGCCTAAGTCGACTTCCATTGGTGGTCTGACTTCTGGGCCTGAGTGACTACTTTAGCAGAAAGAGAGCACCAAAATACTCTTTTCTCAAAACCCCCAAAGAGAAAAGAGCCGCAAGTTCAAGAGAGCCATCCCTGATGGTCTTGTCTGCATAAGAAAGGACTCCTAGCCAATCCAAGGCGAAGCCTTCAACTAAATCATTGCAATCTTCAATCTTCTTGGCTAGCGCTCTCACCATCCGGTCCAAGAAAATGAAAACTTCTAACAACTCAAAAAGGTCTTTGACAAGGAAGTCCTGCCAAAAAAAAAACATAATTTGTGCCGACAAAAACGCCAAGTGTTGGGAAGAAGAAGCTTCACCAGTAGCACAGGAAAGAAACCTCCTACGGATTACACGAGAGGGAGGAAAGACAAAGGAAGCCTTACCTTGCTCCCTCTTAGCAGAAAACCAAATTTCAATCTCCTTGAGTGCCTTCCTAGAAGACGAGGAAAGCACCATTTTGGGAAGCCTAGGTCTGCCATCTGGATGGCTCCTCATCAGGAAGGTCGAGGTAGGTGAGACTGGGGCTAGCTGGAGCCAAAAAAATGACTAAGAAAACTCACCCACATATTTTGAAGGATAGCTGCATAGGCTATGAGATCTGCAGTCAGAAACAAGCGCAGGGCCAAGCATGAGACTGATACTGAAGAGTTGGCACAGGGCACTTGGGAGCTGGTGCCAGGCACTCGGAAGAGGGTGCCGCGTGCTTGGCAACTGGCACTGATCTCTCGGGAGCTGGCACCGGGCACTCGGAAACTGGCAGCGGACGCTCAGGAGCTGGTGTTGGGTGCTCAAGAGGAGATGGGTGCTTGAATGAAGACAGAGGAAGGCTGAGAGGGGTCATTGGGTACTTGAGCGCCAAATAATGGCGTCCAAGAGAAGTATGCTCAGGAGAGAAATACTCCGGACTGTCCCATGCACTGCAGAAAGGTTGAGGACTGCGCCCGGCTCCTTAAACCGCTAACTGTGCATCAGAGAAGAGCGGCCAGCATCCCCTGTGTGCCTCTTCTATGGACGAGACGAATCTAGAAAGTGCTTGCAGTGCTTCCAAGTCTGGGCTGGAGTCTTGAGAGTCAGACAACAACTGATGCACATCCACAGAGACGCCTTTCTACTGGTTGTCAGTCAAAGCCAGGAAGCAATCAACAGGATCGACTGAGGGGGAGAAGATCCATGGGCAAACCCCACCCGCCTCCCTTGGACCTTCGGTATGTCTTCTCCCAGGTTTAGGGGAGTATGACAGGGACTTTCCTCTATGAGAACCAGTGGCTGTCTGCCAGTACTACCTGGGAACGCACAACAGGTTCAAATAAGGGTGCAACTACCAGTGGGCAAACCCCCTTGGCCTCCACTAGACTTTCGATATGTCTTTTCCCAGGTTTAGGGGAGTATGACAGTGACCTAGGTCTAGGAGAACCGATGGGACAAGTAGCCACCTCCTCCACTTGCACAACACTATCACCTGTCACTCTGCAGGAAGTGGCACCGCCTGAATATGTTTTCCCATAAGCACCTTTAGTGACGCACCTAACCCCATCACTGTATTCACTAGTAGGATCATTTTCTTGTGAAAACTACACTCTAGACTTGCAATGGCATCGGGTTTGGAAGCGAGGGAGCCAGACACAGGAGTGGGTGGATTAAAAGTAGGAGGGCTAGTAGCAGGAGAAAAAATAGGAAGAGGGGAAGAAGGAATAACAGAGCTATCTTCTAACCTAGGCTATGGTAGAAAACTAGGCTAAGGGAAGCCCATTTCTAGGCTCCAGAGGCCACTTTCCTTTTTCTATCACTCTCTAACTTGTCTAGTTGAGATTAATTACCTTCTACTCTTGCTAATCATTACATTTAGCACAAGTTTTCTACCTACTATATTCCTGCCCACTACATTTACTGCAAATAATATGAGAATCATATGAAGAATTGATTAATCTGGTTTGCAACTTTCGCTACAATAGAGAAACTAGGTGAACTTGAATCAGACATAATAATAACCAAAGAACTAAGAAAAATTATCCTGAAAGCTATTAAAGCTTGAAGGCTACTCAAATAAGCGATAACACTTCACCAAAATCCAGCCATACAACCGAAAATCAGCAAACAAAAGCTGCAGCAAACCCTTAATGTTACTTGAGAGGGCAGCAGAAACAGAATGAGGTTTTCTGCTAAGTTGTTTCCAGTACTCCCATTAGTGGGCAGGGCTTATCACCTATACTAAACTACCAAAGTACTACCATGAGTTTTTAAATAAAGGCTGCATGGCAAGTTAGAAACTATAGCTAAGTAATTACTTGGTAAGCTACTTACATGAAATAACATTTTAATTAATGTTAGCTACATACAGTATATACTGTATATATACACAGGCACATATACAAAGATAGTGGAGAGATGTGGTGTCAAGAAACCAGAAAAAGGTTGAGATGATTTGGACATGTGATGATGAGGGATGAGAAGCAATTAGTATCAGGACAAAAACCTCTATGACGACCCATGAAATCCTGGAGAACGAGACAGTTGAAGACCTAGACCTAATGGGAGTTGAGCCAGAAAGCACACGGGACAGAGAATGGAGAGAACTCACAGCATACATATAATCCCGTCTAATAAAAGGCTCATGTAAAATGATTGTGATGATGATGAAGAATAAACATCAGCTCCAAACCTAAACTAAAACTCATGTAGAAGTATACAAATATAATAAGCTAGCACTCAACATGTATCTTATTTTAAATATTGAGCTTACTTCTCTATGATTTGTACTGTGGTCTGTGATTTACAATGATTTCCTTGTTTCCTCCACTAACAACAGTAAAATCTTATAGCCAAAGTATGCAGGTAAATTAATTTTGTTTTTATATAACCCATGCATCACGACTAATGAACATAACCTGATGAAGCAACAAAGAAAATGATAACCAAAATATTTACTACAAAACCATCTGCACATGATGCACACATGCATGATGCTGGACTCATAAGGATTACAAACATACCTCAAAGAGAATGAACTTTCAGTCCATAGCACCTATAAACCAGAGACTACCTTCCAAATTATAGGAAAAGGCTAGACAGACAAAGTGAAGTAAAGGCAAATATCACATATCTCTACAATAATCTTTGATTCACCCATGGAATACAAAGAAAGAAGCACTCAAAACATAAGCCCAAGTACCCCAATATAGAATGTAGATTGCCAATAAGTTTTAGTAAAAAGATGAAAAAATGTGGCAAAATGAAATTTGTGTTTTCTTAGAAGCAAACTAGTATTTATAATGGCTACGCTAAGAAACATCTGAAGGAACTTTAACTATTTATATATTTAAAGAGGAGAGAGGTTAAATTTTGTTAAAAGCAGAGTAGAAATGAAAGGTAATAAAAAAATACAATTAGAAATTCTATCTATGAAAGATATCTTAACTAAACTATGGATTCCTCATTTTCATAAGCTCTTAAGATCAAATCTCATCCAAGAATGCCTAACTAAAGGTAAAGTGAAGGCAACAGAAGATGGCTGGGAGGTGAAGATATAATAAGTCACTGGTAAAGGCATGCATGTAAGAAATATTTAACGGGATAAAGAGGGGGGGGGCAACAAAACCCTACAGAACACTACTCAATATATGGAAGGAGCAGATATAGCCCTAATTATAACTCACAACAGTGTTTGACAAAAATGTACTCTCGGGCTTTAAGACCTTCCTGTGTATATTAATAATAGATCTATGACTATATAAAACTATAAAAAAATAACCTCAAGAAAACCAGTGCCAAATATCCATGTTCATACTACACATGCTAATATACAAAACCATGGAATAAATGAAGAGTAAGAATTACGATTTACAATGCACAATTATCCCTTAAATGCCAAGCCTCTATTTACAAAAGTGTCTATCGTATGCCGGTGGGGTTTGGGAGTTAGCGCCGAAGCGGAAAGAAAGTTTTTTAAAAAAATCACAGCACACTTAGTTTTTAAAATTAAGAGTTCATTTTTGGCTCCTTTTTTTCTCATTGCCTGAAGTTTAGTATGCAACGATCAGAAATGAAAAAAATATCATTATCATATATAAATATTGGAATATATGACAGCGCGAAAAAAAATTTCATATATAATTGTATACAAATCGCGCTGTGAGCAAAACGGTTAAAGCTAATGAGCTATTTTTTTTTCGTTGTATTGTACACTAAATTGCGATGATTTTGGTACATAACAAATTGTAAAAGGATCAAAGCAACGCAGAGGAAATATTATCACAAAATGATGCATGAATTCATAACGAGCGGACATAAAAAATTTTGTTTTCAAGAATTCACCATAAATCGAAATATTGTTGCAAAATGAAGGTAAATGATTGAATATTACTAGAATATAAGAGTTTTAACTTACAATTGCATTTTTCGACAATTTCGGCCAAGTCAAAGTTGACTGAAGGTTGAAATTTCGGCACATCGTGATTTACATGACAATATTTCAAAACTGATAACAGCTACAACCATGAGTTATTTTTTGTTGTATTCCAAATGAAATTGCGCACATTTTCATATATAAAACTTTAAGTAACGGATAATATAAAACAGTGAAAATATTACGACAAAGTAACTAAAGAAATTCTGAGATTTTCAGCAGAGTTAGTGCAAGCGGAGGTAAGGAAAAAGTTTTTTTCAAAAGTTCACCATAAATCAAAATATTGTGCTAGAGACTTCTCGTTCATTACAAAATGAAGGTAAAGGATTGAATATTACTAGAATGTAAGAGTTTTAGCTTACAATTGCAGTTTTCGACCATTTCGGTCGAGTCAAATTTGACCGGAGGTTGAAATTTTGGCACTTACCGTGATTTATATGAAAATATTTCAAAACTGATAAAAGCTACAGCCATGAGTTATTTTGTTTTTGTTTTCTACATGAAATTGCGCACATTTTCATATATAAAATGTTATGTAACGGCTAATATAAAATGGTGCAAAAATTACGACAAAGTGACTAAAGAAATTCTGAGATTTTCAGCAGAGTTAGCGTGCGTGGACGTAAGGAAAAAGTTTTTTTCAAAAATTCACCATAAATCGAAATATTGTGCAAGAGACTTCTCGTTTGTTGCAAAATGAAGGTAAATGATTGAATATTACTAGAATATAAGAGTTTTAGCTTGCAATTGCATTTTTCGACCATTTCAGTCGAGTCAAAGTTGACCGAAGGTTGAAATTTTGGCACTTATCGTGATTTATATGAAAATGTCAAAACTGATAAAAGCTACAACCATTAGTTATTTTTTGTTGTAATCTACATGAAATTGCGCACATTTTCGTATATAAAACTTTATGTAAAGGCTAATAGAAAATGGTGCAAAGATTACAACAAAGTGACTAAAGAATTTCTGAGATTTTCAGCAGAGTTAGCTGATGCTTTCTTTTGGGGTAAGAAAGAAATTCGCGCATGCGCAGCTGGATCACGCTTGTAAACAAAACAACAGCATGATCCGTGAATTCCCAGCATTCCTCAAGGCGCGTGATTTAAAATTTTTTGCAAACGAGGCCTATAAGTATTTTTCTGCGAATATTTAAAAAAACTTTTTGTAGTTGACATATTTTACATCCACTTGGCACCCGACAGACAACTTCTGTCAACGTAAAATACGTCCAGTCGGCGTTAAAGGGTTATACAGACAGAGCAGAAAAGGCATGAGTAAAATAACTACAGAACATCTGATTAAAGTAAATATGGGATAAAATGTCAAGTCTGCAAAAGTAGCCAAGTGGTGAAGCTGTTAAAACTTGTATAAAAACATACAGACTTCGACTATGGACTAGTTGTGTGTTAAAGCCTTTGGAATTCCTGTAAGTTGAGGGCTATCTTAAATGTTCATGTATAACCTGTACTTATACCAGGGGGGTTTTTGTTACTCTTCCTAAGGTCAGACCCCAATACAACATTTATTACTATTTAAATACTACTGACTTGAATAGCTGCTTATAAATGAGCATATTTTATATGGTCCTACTTGCATGAAGACAGCTCAACATCTATAAAATATACAGAACAACATTAAATACACTAAATACTGTACGTCAATGATAACGCAGCAGACCTTCAATATATCTAAGGATGTGGCCAAATCTGTTTCAGCCATCTGTAAGATCATGGTTAAAAATTTTTACCCATATACAGTATATGAAAACAGATTTTTAATATGGCATTATGACAAAGCTAATAAATAAAACTGTTTCTAACTCAAAACTAGACCACAGCTAAAAAGCCTGTTTTATTTATTATTTTTAGCATTATCCTACTATGCTCAATTCAAATATTAACTTGAGGTGATAAAAAACATACATACCTTAGATCTTTAATTGATAATGTGCCTTTAAAGTCACGTAAAATCTCTAGTAAAACCCAAGTCCAATAAGATCTGTATGACAGTTTTCCTAGATCCGACAGTGGCTTCTCTGGACTTCCAACAACACCTTCCATTTTACTCAGTTCATAACTGCAAAATCAACGAAGCATCTTACATACAAATCAAATTTTATATCTAACAAAATTGATTTCTTCATACAAAACAATCACTCATACATAGCCAAATTTGTTATCTTCAAATGCCCCTTGTACCACAGTCTCTTATATAACAGACAGAAGAAAGGTGGTACCAGATCTATGCAAGCACCAACTAGATCCACAGGAACACAGCAGTCAACTGTCTCACCTTAAGTGAAGTCTGGATGGAAATTGCCAGAAATAAATGAGGCTAAGAGGAAGGAGCTTTTGAGCAATGTGTTATAAGAAAAAAATTATTTTAAGAGAAAAACTGAATTTGTTTCACTACAAACCCATTGCTCATTCTTGGCCCAAAGTACCATTTAGAAGGATAGGTTTCAGAAAATAAAATCAGAGGAGGTGCTGACTGCCACCTGCAGTACCCATATTGTGCTCCTGAAGAAGGGGATTAAGAATGAAGTCAAGGTTCTAATGAGAACCAAGGCATATAATTAAGGAAGTTTCTGAGAATGTAAAGTCAAATGGAGTTAAGACATAAAATGAGTTCCCTCCACTCTTCTCCATAACGTGTTTTTTTTTTTTTTTTTTACTGAACTCCCTTTTGGTTTAGGTCTTCATCTATCACCTTTTTCCTTGATTTCCTGGGTCTGTATACAGGGCTTTGCCCTCATACTTCCTATAACCATTGCTTGTCTGACCAAAAGTTTCTCATCCCTTCTCATCATCGGTCTAAATTATCTCAATGTTTGAGATCTGTCTTTTTTTCCAGCCTTGATATCATGTCTCTCCACAAATTCCACACTCTTAATACAATCTTCTAACTGCACTCCAGTCATAAACTATAAAATTAAGAAAAGGAAATATGTGAGACACAGTAGCAAGTATTCTTGGAACTTTCCTTCCCCAAGGATGCTATAAAGAGTAATGAAAAAGTGTTACCAAGATGAAAATGGAAATTCCTGTAAGTTTACAACTGAAGTGGTCACTGATTGACGATCTGACACTGTACCACTGGTCCTAAAGATTAAGTGTCCAACCACTTATGGGTTACATTACCACTTAGCAGTTCTGATTGGCACCTCCAGATGGCCACCATTAAACTCAAATTAACATTGTGGTTACATTCACAAACTACAGTAAATATGCACAAGTGGACTCTGATTCTGTGGACAACAACTTTAACCTGAACAGTTTTCCTCTCTTTTAAAAGCCTTAAGAATACCTCTCTCTGCCAGTATGAGAGTGTGCTTCTTGGAGACTGATTCTGGAATGCCTTTTGGCAAGATAATTCTAGATATATCTTACCAGATTCCCTGGTCCTTTAAAGATAAAAACAAGCTGTGCTAACAAGGCCAAGGCACTGTGAAACAGTTCTGGTTAACAGAGGTTTGTGTCTCTGCCACTTAGTCAGCTGCAAACAACAACACTACTGTACTTAGTTAAAGCCTTTGGCAAGAGTGACTTTACCCAAGAGAAAGGCCACACTTAGTAAGAGTTCCAGCAGAGATGTCTCGGACAATGAATACCTAATGAGTCTCTTGTAAACCAGCACATGATCAAGCTGGAAAGACCGGACAACTTCTGAAGATCCTCACAGCCTACTAAACTCCACTGGAGAACCCACATCCAGACTACACAGCTCAAAAGCTTGAGAGAGGGCACACCTGTAGCCACTGATGGAAAAGAAGTAGATTCTTCTGGTGCCTCAGAAAGACAAGAAAAACTACTATATGGGGAACAGTGGCATCAAATATATTAATACTTCTCTAACCATAGCATCTATAGAAGTGGCTCCACCAAGCTCAGAGCAATTATAAATTCTTTTTTTAATTAAGCCCAATGACAGTGGTTTGGTTAAACTACTGAATAATAATAATAATAATAATAATAATAATAATAATAATAATAATAATAATAATAATAATAATAATAATAATAATAATAATAATAATAATAATAATAATAATAATAATAATAATAATAGGTTCTATTGAATATTATTGCTGCTTCAGCTGCATTTATTTTTGTAGAAGACTTTTCTATTTTCCTTATTTAGGACTTCTCTTCAGTGGAGAGTGCGTGCTAACAGCTTCGCCTATATTTGTCATTTCATGGGGAAAAGTCAAGATCTGGATTCTGCTTCTTTATAAATTCTATACAGTTAGTTCTATACAATTGTTGCGTGACGTTTGACAGACTCTTCTGTCATTCTCCGCTAGAGAATGACAGAAGAGTCTGTCGAAACGTCACAGCAACAATTGTATAGAACCAACTGTATAGAATTTATAAAGAAGCAGAATCCAGATTTTGACTTTTCCCCATGAAATGACAAATATAGGCTTAGCTGTTAGCACGCACTCCACTGAAGAGAAGTCCGCAATAAGGAAAATAGAAAAAGTCTTCTACAAAATAAATGCAGCTGAAGCAGCAATAATATTCAATAGAACCTGTTTAAAAGAGGGTCTACTGCCAAATTATAATAATAATAATAATAATAATAACAATAATAATAATCAGAATTGGATCTGTTTACGCAGCCTTTACGAACAGCTATGACTCCAAATTCACAATCTTGGAATAACTATGCATCTACTTACACAAACAACTCTTGATACATGCTCATCTGCATCAAGATTGACTGATCTAAATTGACACTGCATCTAGATACACAGAATTGTGAAGCTGGTTGTATCTAAATCGCGAATTGTAAAGCTGATCTTTTTTGCACAACGTAAGTTATATGCAAATAATTGCCTAAAAAATAATTTAACTTAGACTACACTTACGTTTTTTTTTTTTACAAAATAAGGCAGTAGACTGAGCTAATGATTGCCATATTAAGAATACAGGCAAATTAGTCATAATAGAATGTAGCTAGGATAGAGTCCTAGCCTAACCCCAGACACAGTGTAAGTTCAATAGGCAGTTAAGAATGAATGAATGACAAAAGAGAATCCAGGCCTAACTTTAAAGTTTTCCTTCCCAATTTTGGGAAAATATTTTGAGCACTGCCCTTCAACATCCAAATTTTAAAATTTTCAGTGACCTACGCTAAGTTACAGGGTATTGAAAACAATGTGGGTTTTTGGAGTTCTGTAACAGCAAAGAATTTATGGTTATTTGCTCAGTTTCGAGGAATAACTTCAAACTTGTTCATAGTTTTCTGCAGACCGGGGTTATCTCGGAATTGACCAAAATATTGAAAATCTTTATTAAACAAGGAGGGAAAGCCACACACCTTCCAAGTCGGGGCAGATGCCCTACAGTAGGTTAGCTTAGGGTCTCAACTAACTAAGATGGTCTAGGCTCTGAAACCTCCCAGCATAGCCTAGGATACTCTAGATTCACTAGATACTGTTAAAGATATAGTGTAGTTAAGGTTAGGTTAAGGTTTTTTGGCAAATTTTACTCAAACACGTACTTACACGCTCCCAGTGTGCAGTCACTCTCCAGTTTCTGCCAGGGACTTCAAACTCTAATATACTGAAGTGTAGTTAAGATTAGGTTAACTTTTTTGGCAAACTTTACTCAAACAAATACTTATACTCTCAAGTCTACAGTCACTCCCCAGTTTCTGCCAGAGACTTCAAACTCTAATATATTGAAGTTTAGTTAAGGTTAGGTTAAGTATTTTGGCAAACTTGACTCAAACAAATACTCATACTACCCCAGATTGCAGTCACTCCCCAGTTTCTGCCAGGAACTTAAAACTCTAATATACTGAAGTGTAGTTAAAGTTAGGTTAAGTTTTTTTGGCACAGGCACTTGAAAAACTCTAATATATTGAAGTGTAGTTAAGGTTAAGGTTTTTGCCCAAAAACTTAACCTAACCTTAACTACACTCCATCTTTAACAGTACTATACCTAGTGAATCTGGAGTAGCCTAGGCTATGCTATGAGGTTCCACAATATGCACAAGTATATATTTTTTCATGAGCTGCACGTGTCTATGCAGTCTGAAATTCATAGCAGCATCTTCCTTAAAACATTAAATCTAGCAACCCAATTTGCATTTCTTCAAAACTCGACCACATATACTTTAATTTTTAATTGAATCTCTATCTGTATATGGCAAAAGCCAGTAAAACCCAAGACTCAGTAAACACAATAAAATATGTTTGGTTACAGAACACAGTAATCCGATGATATTGTTTTTGATACCCTGTAACTTAGTCTATTGTACCAAAATCAGTAAAATGTGGATGTTGAAGGGCAGTCCATAAAACAATTTTCCAAAATTAGGAAGGCAAACACCATAAGTTAGGCCTAGATCTAAATTCAGATGGGATTGGTACAGATAGAATAGCACCATCGATGTAAGCAACGATCTTGCCTTCAATGCTAAACGTCATATTTTGCTTATACAGCATAAATAATACTTGGCCAAAAGTATTACTATGAGGAACACCAGTGACTACATTCAGGAACTTCAATTTTCACTTAATAAAAGTCAAGCTGAAACATTTTATGAAGTTCCCTAAGTTATTTGAGCTTAATGTATCTAACTGCACATGTGCTGCATCTAGATTCACATATTTTCCACTGTTTCAAAGGGCATTTATGAGTAATAATAGCTTTTTAATATTTTAAACATATATTCATCTCGTTTAGCAAAACTACTGGTCAAATATTCAGTCTTCTAACTCAATTTTAAAATGTTTTACAGGGTTCTTGAATTTTAGAAAAATTTTTGTCAGCTGGCCTGCCAAGCCCATGAAGAACATGAGATCTACAAGGAATTTTTTGAGCCAGTAATAATAAAACCTAATTTACTTGTTTTTAAAGTAATATTAAAGTTATTTTATTATTCTGAAAGTATTTTACTAGTTGAACATCTGTAGAAAATTTAGTCAATACCACCCAGCTAATAAACTTGTACAAAGTTTTTAAAGACTTCAAATTAATATTACTCATTGAAATTCACTTCAAACTTTTTTACACCAGTCTACATCATAGGGGTGATTTTCAGCTAATTTGGGTGATTTTTAGTGAGAAATAATAATGTGTCAATCTAGATGCATATTCATTCTGATAAAAATAATAATAAAAAAATAATAATAATAATAATAATAATAATAATAATAATAATAATAATAATAATAATAATAATAATAATAATAATATAATTTTGCTTTGCTCTCCTATATTATTCACTTCACATTTTACTTATACATTTACCAATAAAGTGACATTTTTATAATAAAATAAATTACATAGGTAATATTTCTACTTAACGCAGCAGCTTTAAAGTTTGAAGTAAAGTGCTATTATCTAGTGTAGTTGATAAACCCCGCCCACTTTTGGGGTAGGAATAGGTACAACACAGCTGAAGAGCTCAATTCATTTATACCCTATGTCCATGCAAGGGCAGGAGGGAGGGCTCCAATTCTGTAATTACCTGGTGAGTATGTATAAAACTTTATTTTATAATAAAAATGTCATTTTTATATAGGTAACTTACCAAGTAATTACATAGCTGAATCCCAAATTGACAGGAGGTGGGATGCATGGACACAATCTACTTCCAAAATTCAGGGAAAATAAGAAATTCTGAAAATAGGGAAGTCAGCTCACATTGCTTAAAATGCTTGTTGTAACCTTGCTTGGTAAGAGAGCTACTGCAGGTAATTACTGCCTCTGGTTGGTGCTCATCTTAACCTGTAGTGGCGCAGCTGTAGAGCCATGGAGCGCCCCCTACTTCAGTGGGAGCTTTGTAGACAAAGGAGTATTCTGATCACTACAAAGCATCAGTATAAGTTATGCAGCTCATGGAGTCATCCGATGGCTACCAAAACTTGAAAAGGTGTCCTTGCCCTGGGCACAGTACCAACACAAAACCAACCAGACAACGCTGTCAACTACACTAAATTCAAAAACCACTACCCATCCATTAAAAGACTGGTGGGTACTCCAGGTACATAATAATCCCCAGGCTCCCCAAAAACTCGACCACCTATATTCAAGGCAAAAAATAAGGTAGGATAGGAGCATAGCTCCTGTGCCTCCTCCCCCAATACCATGCCAGCCATGGACAATGGACCCAGGGCACTGCAGTTCTCATACACTGTCTCTACTTCTCTTGCATAATGTCTTGCGAACACTGACTTACATTTCCAAAAAGTTGATTGAAGGATTGATGATATGGACATAGTTTATGTTTAAAAGCCAATAAGGTGGCGACTCCTCTAACTTCGTGCTTTCACTTTAGGAACGAGTAAAGGTCCTCTCGAATTCTTGAGTGTGACTCCGAGATAACATCTCTTACAAAAAACAACATTGCATTCTTTGAAAGTGGCTTGGACGGATTCTTCACAGAGTACCAGAAGTTGCTAGAGGGACCTCTGATCCTCTCAGTTCTGTCTAGGTAGTACCTCAATGCCCTTACAGGGCAAAGAGTTCTCTTTTTCTTCTGGTCTAAGAATTTCCATCAAATTCTTGATGACAAAAGAATGGGGCCAGGGCTTAGATGGATTCTCATTCTTGGCCAAAAACCCAACATGAAAGAGCAGACCGCATCTCCCTGGGAGAAGCCAACTCTCTTATCCATGGCCTGCAGTCCACTGACTCTCTTGGCTGTAGCCAAAGCAACGAAAGAGTTTTCCTTGTTAAATCCCTTAAGGAAATTATACGTAAGGGGTCAAAAGGGGGGGCCGACAGCCACTTGAGGACAACGTCCAAGTTCCAGGCAACTGCATTAGAATTAGGTTCCTTAGCCGTGTCGAAGGACTTAATCAAGTCTCTGATGTCTTCATTAGATCCCAGATCTAGACATCTATGTCGAAAGACCGAGCTCAACATGGCCCTGTATCCCTTGATGGTCGACGAAGACAAGCCTCTTGAAGTCTTTAAAAACAGCAAAAATCTGCGATCTGCATCACAGAGGTTTTAGTAAAAGAGATGTCTTGTCTTCTACAACAACTGTGGAAGACTGCCCACTTGCCTGAGTAGACTCTAGAAGACTGACGTCTACACTTTGCAATAGCCTCTGCAGCTGGTCTTGAAAACCCTTTTGCTCCAACAAGTCTATTGACAGTCTCTACCCTGTCAGAGCGGACGAGACTTGATGAAAACAATGGAAATGCAGCTGTCTGAGAAGACTTGTCCTCTGTGGCAGGAGTCTAGGAAAATCTACTAGCAGTCTTAGGAGGTCTGGGAACTAATCTTTCCAAGGCCAAAACAGAGTCACCAGGGTCACTGAAGAATTGTGGTGTATCATGAACTTGTTCAAAACTTCCCTGACCAAGCTGAATGGCACGAAGGCGTAAAGGTCTAAGCTTGTCCATTACTGAAGCATGGCATCTTTAGCCCATGCCAGAGGGTCCGGGACGGGGGGAGCAAAACAGTGGGAGGCGATGGTTCTTCAACGTTGCAAAGAGATCTACCGAAGGTTTTCCCAACGATTTCTACAGGTCAGTGCATACCTGTGGATGCAGAGTCCATTCCATGGGTAAGACTTGCCTTGTAGAGGGAGAAGGAGTGAGTGCCCCCTTGATTCCTTATGTAAGACAGAGAGGTGGTGTTGACCGAAGGGTCAGTTCCCGTCTTGTTGAACGTTTCTCTTGCGAAAGATTGAAGACCCAGGTGAATTGCTTTCAATTCTCTCACACTGATATGAAGACTCTTCTCTGCTAGAGACCAAATCCCAGAGACTTCCTTGTCTTCCAGAAGAGCTCCCCAACCCAGGCCCGAAGTGTCTGAATACAATGACAGGCTGGGGCTCAGAGGAAGGAGAGACTTCCCCTTTTAAAAGCCTTCTTTCTGAGAGCCACCATCGCAAATCCTCCTTGATTTCCGGGGTTATTGGAAAGACAAATGAGTCTCGATATGTCTTCCTATTCCAACTTGCCTTCATGAAAAATTGCAGTACCCTCATGTGTAGTCTTCCCAGACTGACAAACTTCTCAATGGATGAGAGCATTCCTAGGAGACTCGTCCAACTGTTGGCCGATCAGGACAAGAGAGCAAGGAATCGGTGGACTGTCTGGAGGCATGATTGGACTCTTTTGGGGGATGGAAAAGCCTAAAAAGTCCACGAGTCTATTGTCATCCCCAAATACAGAATCACTTGAGACAGTGACAGTTGAGATTTCCCAGCACTGATGAGTAAGCCTAGCTCCTGGGCTAGGAGGGGGGCCTTCGATGTAGAACAAGGGAACCAACTGTCTAGGTAAAGGGAGACATTGATGCCCATGAGGTGAAGTCACTCTGCCTGAGGGACGTAACGCAGGTGAAAATTTGCGGAGCTGCGGAGAGGTCAAAGCACAGAACTCAAAACTGATACACTTTGCCCTGAAACACGAACCTGAGATACTTCCTGGAGTCCAGATGTACTGGGATATGGCAGTATGCATCCTACATGTCGATCGTCACCATCCAGTTGCCCTGGCGGATGGAAGACAGGACTGAATGGCTTATTTCCATTGAGAATTTTGTTTTCTGAACATAGAAATCCAGGGCACTTGCGTCAAGGACCGGTCTCCAACCCCGAGATGTCTTGAGGACCACAAAAAGGCAGTTGTAAAACCCTGGAGAGTTGACATCCTCGACCACCACCATAGCCCTCTTCTGGAGAAGAGACAATACCTCTTCTACAAGGACCAAAAACCTCTCTGAGCCTATTGAGTAGGCTGTCAATAGGATGGGCACTGACACTAAGGGAGGATTCTCCCTGAATGGGATGGAGTAGCCCTCTTTTAAGACTCAAGAGACCCATTGCTCTACACCTCTGGCTTCCCATTTCTCCCAAAAGTGGGTAGCAGGTCTTGAGGGAGCTTTCCTGATTAGACAGGTCATATGGATATTGGAGCGAGGTCTTGACTGAAACCTTGCTCTACTGCCCCAAAAGGGCTGCTGTTGAAGAGGGGAGACCAGTCTTAAAACTGAAGGAGAATGTGTCCTTGGGGCGCTTGGATGACTGAACCAGCAGATCCGGAATCAATTTCTTTTGCAGAGCTGAAGCTATCTCCTGGACTATGGATTGTGGGAACAGATGAGAGCGATCTCGAGGCAAAAAAAGGAGCGTCAATTTTCTCTTCCTCAACACCCCCGAAGAGATCAACGAAGCCAATTCTAGGGAGCCATCCCTAATGGCTTTATCTGTGCAGGATAAAACTTGCAGCCAGTCTGCAGACACATCCTCTGCGAGATCGTCTCAATCTTCAACCTTCTTCATCAGCGCCCCAACAGTCCAGTCCAAAAAGCTAAGAACTTCAAAAACTCTAAAAATGTTTTTAATAAAATGGTCCAGCTCAGTGGCTGAGAACATAATTTTGGCTAACGCAAAGGCCAACTGTCGTGACGAATCAGTCAGACAGGAGAAACACCCCTGGGAGGAGGCAGCAACTCCCAGGGAAGGAGCTTCTCCAGTAGTATGAGATCAGTACCTCTTGCTCAAACGGCATGAAGGAGGAGTGCCATCATTCCCAAGGCTTTCCTGGAAGATGAGGACAGGACCATCTTGGGAAGCCTGGCACTCCCTACAGGCTGGTTCCTCACACAAAATGCAGAGGCAGGAGAAGCCACGACAGCAAGAGAGAAAAACATTGGAAAGGCCACCAAAAAATATCTGAGGAGATTGGCGTAAGGCAAGGGAGTGGGTGGCTGATCAAAAACCTCATCAGAAGAAGAAATCTATAATTACATCCAGACAGCACTGAATGGGATCCAATGAAGGATTAGGTACTATGGGAGAAATAGCAAAGGGTGACTGAAGAGGTGGAACCGGGCGCTCAGGGGGCACCAAGCATTCAGAATGCGCTGTCGGGCTTGCCATCTGAATACTGGAAGTGGTGGCGAGCGTTTGGACACTGGTGCTGGGCCCTCGGGAGCAGCTCGCTCAGGATTTGCTGGGCGCCTAGAAGATGATGATGGACGCTTCCGCGATGATGATGGGCGCTCATGTGACTTGACGGGGCTCGGGTGACGAAAACTGGTGTAACTCTGCTGGGCACTCGGGAGAAAACCGTTCTGGGCTTAGCCAGAAATTACAGGACAGCAGAGGACTAGTCTCAGGCTCATTGAGATGCCTGCAAGGAGGCAGAGAGGAGTGGTCTGCAACCACTACGCAACTTTTCAACGGACGAGACATCTCCAAAAAATGCCTCGGCTCCTCGTCTCGGGAGGAATCAGTAGAGCTGAATGAAAGTTCATGCACATCCTTTTGGTCGCCTTTCCAGCGGCTGTCCGCTGAGGCCTGGAACCGATCAACATGCTCCGCTGAGGGGGTCCTACCTGCAGGCAAAGCCTACCAACCTGCCTTGGGCTTCCAGTATGCCTTCCTGATGCACGGGAGCCTGACAGTGACCTTTGCCTAGGAGCATTGGCAGGATGAGCAGACACCTCCTCCACTAACACTGCAATTTCAATGGCGCTTTGCTTACACATACTGTCAATAAGGACTTTCACTGAGGCACCTAATGGTTCCATGGTACTAACCAATAGGCTAAATCTTTGATCAAAGCATGCTTCGCGGCTGGACATGGCATTAAGATTGGAAGCATGGGGGCTGGGTAAAGGAGTGGGTGAAATAGTTATAGGCTGATTATAGGAGATAAAAACAGCAGGAGTGAGGGAAGAACAGGTAAATCTAGGCTAGCTACATTCCTAGCTTCAGCCCTAGCAATCGCCTTTCTTTTCTCATCTCTTTCTAACTTATCTAGGTGGGATCTCAAAGTCTTCCACTCCCCTGATCCCAGTCCCTACATTCGTCACAATTCAGGTCAATCAAACAAGTCTGTCCACTACAATTACTACATATTGTATGGGAATCATAAGGGCCTTTCGTTAGCCTAGTCTTGCACTGAATGGACAGAGCAATCAGCTGGCTACCAAATCCAAATTAATGCTGCTTGGAACAATCGAAGTTCACTCGTTCAGCAGCAGAAATGAATTGAGCTCTTCAACTGTGTTGTACCTATTCCTACGCCAAAAGTGGGTGGGGTTTATCTACTACACTTAGACAATAGTGCGTTACCGCAAATTTCAAATTTTAAAGCTGCCATGTTAATTAGAAATATTAGCTATGTAATTACTTAGTAGCTTATTTATATAAAATAAAAATTTACCTTCCAAAGCTGGTCTCCCACATTATGCCAAAGGAAAGTATTGACAGTATTGTACGCATCTGAATCATTGAATTGTTATGCATATTAAGAGTTACTCATTTTATAAAAGGGTTGTTAAATAATGGTTTCACTGTGTAAACCAATATTTTCATCTTTCTCATGATATTAGCCTAAGATAATTAAAAGGCTTCCTAACTCATATTATAGATTTAGAATATATAAATCAGACACAAATTTTCACTGATTTCATAATATTTTGATATCCAATGTACGAGTGATACAAAAAGAAAAAATAAATTAGATACATCACTAAGCTAGAGCAAAGTAAAGAAGCTGAGCAGCTAAGTATCACAGAGATCCAACAGTAAAATCAACACTGTGATACACAAGGAACACTGTAAATAGCAACCTCCTACAGGTTTTATAGATATTACAGAACCCACAATATTCACATATAATGTCAATAACTTTACTATGGCTCTACCAAAGTCATTAAAAATATTGCAATGATGTCTTAACTGTTGAAGTACTTTGTTAAAGTGCTCAGTTGACAAGAGTCAGAAAAATCTGTTCAAATTCTTAACAAGTTTAAGAGCTGTGCCATAAAAATTCTCCTTGAAGGTCTCCATAAGCTACTTAATAATACTGAAAAAAGATCAAAACTCCCACCTGAAGGCAATCAGCAGTTTTCCATAACCCTTTCTCTGGAATGGTGGTAGCGTCATGATACAGGCAACATTGTTCCCATCTGGCGACTCTTTTTCCTGAA
This sequence comes from Macrobrachium rosenbergii, assembly GCF_040412425.1. Taxonomy (NCBI): domain Eukaryota; kingdom Metazoa; phylum Arthropoda; class Malacostraca; order Decapoda; family Palaemonidae; genus Macrobrachium; species Macrobrachium rosenbergii. The sequence goes on along the minus strand of NC_089756.1, from coordinate 4,492,423 downwards.
AATAAATCACGAACTTGAAAGTAAATTTCCTTCACAAGAAAATTACAATAAAAGCTACCATTACATTGTATACATACGATGATTAATGGCAATAAGCTAACCATTACGTGGGAATGAAGTTGCCATCAAAGAATTCATTTCAATGATAACTAGGTAATTTGCTTGAGGTAAAAATGCTGACATGAAGAATATATAGACACAGTTGACTTCTTGGGCATCACTGTGAGACACTGCCAAAGAATGGCAGCATATGCAAGTATAAACAGAATATGCTAGAAAAGCTGCTTACTTTGCTCCTGACATGTCGTGTTACAGAGTTCATAATGAAAATAAGCTCAACCATTCCAAATCATTAATTACTAACAAAAACTGTGGTTTTCTTTTTAAACTACAATACATGCAATGGTGGCTACAATAAATTTACAAATAAGTAACACACACTGCTTCACATAAGCCTGACTGATACAAAAACTCAAGCTACTTTGTTGGCTGTAACCTTTCCAAAGATGTGTCAGTATGCAAGATCAAACTGTAGTTGGCAGTAGGAACTTTCAATAACAAATGTAAAAATTATCCTTATCAGAGTTCTCTGGGTTAGCCTGGCACCCAAGTCCACTAGTGTACAGCATACTGGATAAACAGTTTAGAGAATGAAAAAGTTAAATACAACCTTGTATGTGTGTGATATGCATGGATTACCCATTAGTCCTCATAGGCCTTCATTCACAGTCCACAGGTTCCCATACAAGTGTATTATTATGACTTGTGAAAAACTGAGAATGTGGGCTCTGTATGACTAATGGGTTTATGATGTCAAAATCATACCTTCTAAACACTGGTGGCCCAGCCTAGTATACAAACATACCTTAGATGCCTTATAAAAAAGTCAAGGTTATGATTCTCTTGATAATTGTTGAAAGAAGAATAAACTGTGATACACAAAACCCATATTTACATATAATTTTTCAATAACTACAATACTGTAACTACTTAATCTGGTAAGCTTATATCATAATTATTAGCCAATTCTGGCACGGTCTAACTATTATACTTTGCTGTAGCTTCCTGGTCATAAACCTTTCTTACACACACACTAAAGTATCTAGGAAAGAAAAAGGAGTTGACAGAATGTGCGGCAGTGGAAAGTGGAGAACTTCTTAATGGCCTTAAGCCATATCCTGGCCCTTTTTATGGATTTGTCCTGTGAAGCCCAGAGCTGTCGCCAGGACCCTCAGGGTATCCTCGCTTCAAAACAACAATTTACATGATGTACCAAGACTCAGGAAACACATATCCAGCCTTCCTGATTCAAATGATCTTTTATGCATTTTTCAGAAGATGCTTCATGTCCTTTTCAGAACTGTAATTATTAATTTATGTAAGGCACTGCAACCTTTCTAAACATATGTATTTGAAATCTCTTCTTAATTTGTATATAGAATTGTTAACCATTCTTCAGGTGGAGGAAAACACATCTGACTGTATATAGACATCCCTCTGTTTTCCTCTAATAATAAATGCTACTTTTTCATTCACAAGAGTTCTTGACCTGTCAGAGGTTATGTCAATAAATTAGAATACCTTGAACCTGCCTCTTACACACTGCCTCATTATACTGGTGACCCCGAAGATGACCGACAACGCCACTGCCAGAACCAGCCCATCCAGCAACAACGCTGCACCAGTAAGCATCTGCCTACCGCCCTTCACAACCCACAACCAAGAGGCCTGGTTCTTCAGAGCAGAGACCATCTTCAGGTCTAAGAATATCCCTCTTCAACCGGCAAAGCTGACGCCATCCTCAAGTTCCTGCCAGATGACATCTTTGAGCAGATCGCACAATGGCTCGCCAACCAAGACAATCGTCACCTACGAAACACTGAAAGCCCAACTAAGGTCATCCTTCAGCATGCTGCCTGCACTCAGAGCTAGGAAATTCCTAGACAATGTAGGGGCAGCAAAAGGAGACCAGCAGCTGTTGCATGTCTACAAGCAACTGCAGCGGCTAGTTATAATCCCCACCACAAATGGCCACCCAAAGACTAAGTTGGACCTTGTGAGAGAGGTCCTACTCACAAAATTACCCTGCCAAAGAGTCAGGTCCATCCCCAATGCATCAACCATGGACCTTGACGGTTTCCTGAAGAAAGTTAACGCCATCCACCTAGCCCACAAGTCAACGGAGCCTACACAACCACCCATAGCAGCAGCTGCCCCACAGCAGCAGACCGACACAGAGACAGACAGTGATCCAGAGGGCCCCACCATCCCCATACACTGTTAACAGAGCTCCAGGTGGAAAAACAAACCCAAATACAAGCCCAAAACAGAAGAACGTCCCAAGGGCATTTGTTTCTACCACTGAAGGTTCGGGAGCAAAGTCCAGAAATGTGAAAATGATTGCTGCATGTCAAAAAACATGCAAAAGAATCGCAGCAGCAACCCAACAAAATAGTCAGCGGTAGGCAGACCAGTTGCCTAATAAGAGAAACCGCACCTGCTTTCCGCTGTCTTTCTTTCAGGTACAGGCAAAAAGACTCAACGTGTTTTTCATCATAGATGAAAGATCAAATACAGTATAGAGCTCCTAGTCGACACTGGCGCATTCAAATCATTCATGCCAGCCAACCTGCACGAACGCCTCAATCCAACCCCCAGCACCCTACAAGTGTCCACTACCAGCGGAGCCTCACTGAAAATATATGGGAAAAGGATCATGAAAGTGTCATTCAGCGGGAAGCAGTAGAACTGGACATTCATCACAGCAGACGTAACAATTGCACTTTTAGGAGCAAACTTTCTAAAAGCCCACAAAATGCTGGTAGACGTAGCAAAGCAGCAGCTGATCACACAACCACCCCTGTAGCCCCACTCACACCGACTCCAGCACCAGAGATAAGTCGCCTCCTACAGGAGTTCCTGGAGGTATTTAAGGACGACCTGCAGCGCAACCTGACCAAACCCACATAGCACCACGTCCAGCACCACAGTCGCCGAAGGTCCCCCACTGCACTCCCGTTTTTGACATTTACCCCAGAAAAACTTGCCCACACCAAAAAAGCTTTCCGGGACATGGAACAGGCAGAAATATGCCAAAAAGCCTCCAGTCCCTGGGCATCTCTGCTACACATGGTACTAAAACCTGACGGCACATGACGTCGCTGCGGCGACTACTGGAGACTCAGCATCAAGACAGTGCCTGAAAGGTACAAACTATCAAACATCACCAATGTAACCAACAAGATGGAGGGCGCCAAAATATTTACAAAGATCGACCTGTTGAAGGGATACTTCCAAGTCCCGGTCTCAAAGGGGTACATAGAAAAGAACTGCCATTATCACCCCCTTCAGCACATAAACCTTCAACTACAGCTCCTTCGGCCTTCAAAATTCAGGTGCGACCTTCCAACGACTGATGGACAAGATTCTGGACAACCTACCCTTCTGCACTGTCTACGTCAATGCCAGGCAGGTCCTGCAAATACTTAAATAAAACAGACTTATAGTCTGAAAAGAACTGCGAATAGGCAAAACCAGTGGTGGAATTCCACGGCCACCAAACAAGCCCTGAAGGTGTTAAGCCCCTCCCAACAAAGGTCCAAGCAATCACTGACTTTCCAAAACCATCAATAATCACAGCAGTCCAAGAATTCATGGGATGGATTAACTATTACCACTGTTTCATACCCAACCTTGTTGAAATAATGGCCCTAATATACCTTTGTTTAAAAGGAAAATCTAAAAAACTATGTTGGTATGAAAAAGAAGCTAAAGCTTTCACACTAGTTAAAAAAAGCAATCACCTCTGGTGACACATTAATCTTTCCTTTACCCCATAGGTCCCTCACCCTAGGAGAATTCCAGACAACACAGCGACGACTGGCCTACATCCATGTTGACGTCATGGGACCCCTGCCCGCCTCCGAGGGGTACAGGTATCTCTTCACAATCATCAACAGGAACACCAGATGGCCAGAAGCAATTCCTGTGATGCAGCAGACAGAAGAGAGTTGTGTGAAAGCACTAATAGACTGGGTCAGCAGGCATGGACTACTGCAGTACATAAAAAACATAGGAGCTAACTTCACCTCCACCTTATGGAGCTCCCTCACTGCCAGCCTCGGGACAAAACTCATTCAAACAACAGCATACAACCCAGAAACGAACAGCATGGTGGAGAAGCTGCCCTCCCTTAAATCAGCACTCACTGCCAGATGTCAAGGCGAGAGTTGGAGAAAGGAATTACCATGGATCTGGCTGGGATTAAGAACAGCCCCACATGCAGCATCCAACGCATCGCCGGCAGAAGCACTCTGTGGCCAAGCATTGACAATACCGGCAGACGTTTTTCAAGACGCAAGAGAGCCTGTGACTCTTCCAGATGTCCGCACAGCAATGAAAAACATCATGCTGGCAAAGAGAACATACAACGTAGCAAGAAAAGAATATGTCCCCGAAGACCTTAAACGAGCAAAGCATGCATTCATAAGAATAGAAGCATACAAGCTTCCCTTCTCTCCAGCCTACTCAGGATCACAGAGGGAAAATGTATGATTAAAACCAGCCTATGTCCCAGACTGCGATCCACTCCCCTAGGCTTACTTTGGGGGGGAGGGGGAGATATGTTACTGTGAGGTCCAGAGCTGTTGCCAGGACCCTTAGGGCATCCTCGCTTCAAAGCAAAAATCTACCTGATGCACCGAGACCCTCAGGAAAAACAGATCCAGCGCTCCTGATTCAAACAATCTTTTGTGCATTTTTCAGAAGATACTTTATGTCCTTGTCAGAACTGTAATTACTAATATATGTAAGGCATTGCAAACTTTCTAACCACATGTATTTGAAATCTCTTCCTAATTTGTATACAGAATTGTTAACCACTCTTCAGGTGTAAGAAAACACATCTGACTATATAAAGACATCCCTTGTTTTCCCCTAATGTCAAATGCTACTTTTCCGCTCACAAGAGTTCTTGACCTGTCAGAGATCTTGTGTCAATAAATTAGAAAACTTGAATCTGCCTCTTGCTCGCCGCCTCGTTATAGTCCCTCCTCTATTGTTTTGTATCCCTAACTGTTTTTTTTTTATAAATCTGCTTTTCTTTCATCCTTTTCTACTCCTTACCTATACCTCAACATGTACACTCGGCAAGAAAAGTGAAGATACAGTTTTCTTTAGATTTCGTTCATCAAATTTTAATTTTTTTCTTACAGAAAACACATAATCTCGGTAAATTTACTCTAGAATATGCAAATACAATGCAAATTATATCATATGAGTTAAATCTGCAAAACAAAAACGTTCAGATACTTAAAAACACCATGCATGTCCGAAGTAATCAGAATTTCTCAGATGACTTCGTTCATAGAGATCTAAAAGATAGTGTGTGGATATCTCGGTGTAGTACTGTTTATCAGAACGGCGATATTTACTCGTCGTCCGTTATGAACAGGCTTATTATTGCATCATCATATGAGTTAATGATAATTTCTTTAATTTTTACGGATTCATATTTGTCGGTCTTAAGGGTCAGCTGGAATTAATGGCAGTAAATGTTGTAACAGCTAGGGCAGGTTGACCCAATCTATTTAAATCTGCAAGAGCGTTCTCTATGATGTGCGGAGTACCGCGATAACTTGGGCGGCAAAACACAAGTAACTGGATGTTTCTTAACGTTGCCATAGTCTCTCTCTCTCTCTCTCTCTCTCTCTCTCTCTCTCTCTCTCTCTCTCTCTCTCTCTCTCTCTCCATTGCTAAAACATGCTGTACAAATAAAGTATCGCTCAATCTCTAAAAGAAAAAAAAAATAATGAAATAAGTAGCTCTACATGTACGCCTAGGCTTACACAACAGCAACAACTCTCTCTCTCTCTCTCTCTCTCTCTCTCTCTCTCTCTCTCTCTCTCTCTCTCTCTCTCTCCATTGCTAAAACATACTATACAAATATAGTATCGCTCAATCTCTAAAAGAAAAAAAATAATGAAATGAATAGCTCTACATATAGGCCTAGGCTTACACAACAACTCTCTCTCTCTCTCTTTCTCTCCATAACATTGCATTCGTTCCTTTATTGTTCCCCAAGTTTTTCGTTGGACATAGCTTAAATATAACTCTTGGTTTCATTATGGAAGATTGCGTTTCCGATTATGCAAGCACTCCGTTCATTGTGATGTCATAAATTCATATGCTTAAAGGTTACGCCGTGAGGTTATGTGGAAAAATGTTTATTTTGCTCAAAACTGTCGCTGCAAATTACAACTTGAACGAATACAGTAAAGCTTACTACTGCATTTAAGTATCAATGATTTCAGAACCGTAGAATATGATTGAAAGTTATAGGAGGTCAAGCAAAAAACAAACACAATAAGACTGAAGCTCCTCCCCTTTCTAAAGTTGCCAGATGTCTCATTATTTAGCAATATATGTCCGAAGATTTAAAAAAACTGTATCCTCACTTTCCTTGCCGAGTGTACACAAGCAAATAAATTAATTCGATAGAGCCAGTATTACAGAGGAAACATATGGAAATTGTGAGGTAAGAAGCAAGAAAATATAGCATTCAATATTCAACTTAAGTCTAAATACATGGCATATGAAACAAGACAAAAAAATGCCAAATGCATTAAGACCTAGGCTGTGGACCAGGTCTGCATAAACATACATAAATATGTGAGATACCTTATAAACAATTTGACAAATTAAATCAACTAAGTTGATAAAATATCTGAGTTATTTATTGATGTTAAATTGAGCTAATCAACAAGCTTTCCTATTAACAAATTATCAACGTATGTCAACAGTATCCAATTTCTTCACTAAAAGTCAAGATAAAAATTTGTATCCTTCCTTATAGAATAAACTGCATAACTGCAATAAGGTGAACAGATAACACCAAAGGTCTTAAAACTAAATCTGTAAAGAAGCAAGAACATAATGGAAATGAAACACATACCTTAGAAAAATATCCTACCAGGTGAGCTCCTTGTTTATCCACCTCACAAAGTATATAGAACAAGAAGGGTTCAACGTCAAAGTAGAGAGTCTTGTGATCTAAAAACAGCTTTGCTAAGAGGCAAAGATTCTGACAATATATTTTGTGATCTGCACCATCAACTTCGTATATGCTTAAAGTTCCCTTACGATAAATGTCACGACCAGGTGGCTGCCTCCAAACACACTCACTCTGAAATGAAGAAATAAGTTTTTATGCATATCTATCACTTCCCACTTCCCAAATGATATCTAAAATATATATCTCTGCAAAATCAAGGATTCTATTCAAACAGATGTGTAAAAATTTTGGGACAATTATAGTTTTTTCATAAAGATGAGAATTTACCAAGACTTGGTAGTTCTGAAGCAATAACTTCATAACTTCATGATGAATACTCGTATCTCAGTTCCCATCTCATAGGTACCATTACCAAGCAAAGCAAATCAGAAGATCTATCAACTATCAGTAGAGCAAAACAGTATTTTACTAGAAACAACAGCATGACTAACAACAAAAATCTACTTTAAAATTTTAAAGCTTAACTCTAAAAAACCTCCACACATCATACTTACATTATTTTCCATGCACACTCAAGAGTGTAAGTTACCAATGAGAAACAATTCAAATAACTTCAAATATCTGTTTAACACAGGCGTACATGTTACTGTTATCTGTGACTAAACAACTGGTGAGGCAGAGAAAGCTCTGAACGGCTGCTTACTATATGTGTTATGAAAAAGCCCTTGGTAATATGTTCAACTCTCATATATCTAACTGAAATGGTTTGCAATTATCAATATGGACGTAACCTCTTATAATTTTAATTGCTGAGCAAAAAACTGCAAGGCTCTCTCTCACTGGAAGACATTTAGGAGCCCAAAATCTCACCAATCACTCACTGACTGTGGGCCAAAGATGTCCATCTCTTGGCAGGGACAGGAGTAGGATATTCCAGGCAAACAGTGCCAATGAAACAAAGTTTACTTGATTTTTCTACTGTATTTGTTCTTGGCATCAGAAAATGCTTACCTGTACTTATGCCCAATACTCCTTAGGAGAAATAATCAATGCCTGAAAACTTCTGGTGTCACCTTTAACTAGAGATCACCATAAAGTTGGTATTTGATGTCTGTTACTTGATTTAAGAGCTATGGCCACTACTTCTATTATTTTTTGTATATTCAATTTAGCAGTTCAGAAGTTTGTTAGAGCTTTGGCATAAAGTGGCAGCACACAAAATGTAACAACCACAGCTACTCACCAAAGCTCTCAGCTCTCATAAGGCTAGTTCTTAACAATAACTATTATCATCTCATACATTTTAACCTGAAAATTCTTCCATAAGGCTACACCAAAAATGTTAAGAGATTCTGACCAAATTTTCACAAGGGATTTGTAACGGAGAGTTGACATCCACTAGTTCAAGTCACTTCCTATAAGAAATACGAAACCCACTGCTCCTTATACCACTGATAACAAAAAGAGTTTGTACTTATGTGGTAACATACAGTCATTACATTACAATTATAATGCACGGAAATTAATTTACCACTGTACAAATACTATCATGGATAAATTACCTAACTGAATTAAAAACTTACCAAATGGTATCTATAAGTCTTTTCTAGCCTCATGTACTTAAGACAGTACTGACATATGTAGAGTTTTGGTACTTTTCCATATTCCTCTGGGTAAGGACTAAAATACCAAGTATCAATTTCAAATCTTCCTATTTGTACACGATCAATATATTTTACTTTAGTAATAGCTTCATGTTCCTTTTCAAGGGCAGCAGTCGTTGGATCCATATCAGCATAAGTCTGGAAAATATATAAACATTAACTATTATTATCATTCAAAAGATGAACCCTATTGATATGGAAGAAGCCCACAGGGACCACTGACTTGAAATTCTAGCTTCCAGAGAATATGGTTCATTAGAAAGGAGTAAGAGAACATAAAGGGAAATACAAAAAGAAGAGATCTTATTTATTGAAAAAGAGACTAATAAACAAGTAAAGATAAAAATGTACTAAAATGCAAGAGAACAGTATTAGGGTATTAATGCATTGCATCCTTTCTTGAACTTCTGAATAAATAGAATGGAAAATAAAATTTACACCAAAGGCCAAGTGTGTGGACCTATAAGGTATTCAATACTGAAAGGGAAACTGAGAATAAAAAAAGTCTGAAAGTTGTAACAAGAGGAAACCCTCACAGTTGCACTATGAAAAAATTGTTAGGAGAGGGTGGGAGTAAGATGGAAGAAAGAATATGAATGAAGGTACAGCAAAAGGAATGAAAGGGGTTGCAGCTAGGGGCCAAAGGGATGCTATAAAGAGCCTTAAGTAAAGCCTACAGTGTACCACGTCAGGTGCACTGACAGCACTAACCCCCATGGGGTATTAGCTACAGAAAACTATATCCTGATAAAAGTTTAGCAGATTCTGATGAACGCTTTTCTTGACATATATAGAGCAGAGATATAATACAGTCGACCCTCGTTGAGCCGGACCTCATTATTTCAGACATCAGATAAGACAGATGCCGAAGAGGATCAGCCAATAAAATACATAATGTTTGACCACGATTTAAGATTGTTACTGTTCCTCCGCTTGTCGCGTAACATTCTCCTTTTTATTTACCAAAGGTAAATAAAAACTTTTCATTTATATTTTTATTTTATATACTGTTCTATATTTATACTGTACTGAACTGAAATGCTTTTAACTTGTAACCAATTTAACTTGCGCACGGTGCGTACCGTCATTAAGAAACAGTAGGAAGCATTGTAGCCAGTCACTGACCATTAACAGTTTTACCTATCTGCTGCCCGACTGGTGTTTATGTGGCAAATGACATAAAGAGAGAGAGAGAGAGAGAGAGAGAGAGAGAGAGAGAGAGAGAGAGAGAGAGAGAGAGAGAGAGAGAGAGAGAGAGAGAGAGAGAGAGTTGCCAGTTCCCTCTATGCAGCGTAATTCTATCTGCGTTTATGTGGCAAATGACAGAGAGAGAGAGAGAGAGAGAGAGAGAGAGAGAGAGAGAGAGAGAGAGAGAGAGAGAGAGAATTGCCAGTTCCCTCTATGCAGCGTAACTATCTGCGTTTATGTGGCAAATGAGAGAGAGAGAGAGAGAGAGAGAGAGAGAGAGAGAGAGAGAGAGAAATTGCCAGTTCCCTCTATGAAGCGTAATTCTATCCTCGAGAGATTAAAGAGAAGAATTTTGTTTTAAAGGTATGTCAACGCAGCATTAGTAAATATCTTCTGAAGCCAAAAATAAAATATTTTGTTACTGAAGAATCTCTGAACCAACAATTTTGCACTCAAAGTAATAAGGAACTCATTCTACCCTTCATGTAATCAGGAAAATACATACACTATTAAAAACTAGGTATTGTATTCAAAACACACGCACTTATGTCATTGTCAGATTCTCTCAGCAAAAGTTCTTTCTTAGAGTACAGCTAAAACCTGATTGGCTGGCTGATTGCCATAGAGATCTGCTAGCCAATGACAGCCCTCTACTTCTGTTCTATTTATAGACATACGTCATGACGGCACTAAGTTTGAACGTTGCCATGATCGTGATTATTTGACTGCTGATGGCAAAAATTACTCAATAATTTACTTTATACAATTATTTCTTCATGAAAACATGAATTCAACAATAATTTTAACTTTAATTTAGTAGTATGAAAAATCCCACAACAGTCTGTTGTGGTGGTGCGTCATCACTTGCAAATCCTACTCCCAGACCGTCCTCAGATTTACGACTGCAAACTGATGACGACGTTAGTAACAATAAAAAAAAAACCCTCTCCAAGATCAATAAGATGAAATGTATTTTTACTTATCGTTAAAATTCACAAGTTGAATTGCAATCATTTTGATCATGTATATTTTTGCGTTTTACGGAATGTTTTCGTTGAAAACAAAATGCGTTAGTGAACTTATGGTCTTAATTGTCCCACTATTCTATTACTGATGATCTTAATCATCTCACATTTATTTAACAGTATACTGTATTAATATAGATAATAATAAACTATAATGAATAAATGACTAAAATAAAAAAACATGAAAAAAGGAAAAAAAATCTTACTCTTTATTCTGGAGATTCCACTTCATTTTACTTAACAATTATGCGTTTATGTCTCGGCCTAGGCATCTACATATGCGGCTGAATTCTATAATTTTTATCATGTTTTATTCTTCATTTTTCATCTTTTACTATAAGCTTTAGTTCAAACGTTTCTACATTGGTTTATTATCCATACTCTTTATAAAAATAATGAAATACAATATATTTATAAGTATTTATACAATATATTTTTAAGTATTTATAGGTAAGTATACAGATATCACAGGTTAAACCGGACTATTGGCTAAGACGGACACCCTGGCCCCCCTATAGAGGGATGAATAAATTTGTTTGTATTTAGCATTTCCCAACGTTTTGTGAGAGAGAGAGAGAGAGAGAGAGAGAGCGAGTGTAATTGTCGTGAGTGGTTCGGTTGTTGGAGTTCGTTTTACAGCGCTGTCTGTCTGTCTGTCGGTCTGTCGGGAGTTTTTCGGTTTTGGGGAAGTCTTTGGCAGTTGAGGTCCAACCTTGAAAGTGAACGGGGAGTTCGTCTGTTTTTTTTGGTACCAACATTAATGGTTCATGTGTCTCTTCTTTTTTTTTGTTTGTTCGTTGTTGGTGGAGGGTCGGTTTAAGTTTTTGTTTTGTGGTTGTGTGCTGTGATTGGCGACCGTGGACCTTATCCATCTCCAGCAACCGAAGATCAGGGTGAGTGTTGCGTGTTGTGTTGTTTGTGGGTGTGAATTCCGCCACATTAATTTGGCGCCCCACGTTGGCCGCCAAATATTATGTGGCGGGATTTTAAAACACAAAAAAAACAGTACACAACACTCACCCTGGTCCTCGGTTGCTGGAAGATGGAGTAAGGCGTCCATGGTCGCCAACACAGCACACAAAAAAACACAAACCCAACCAAAACAGAAAAACAAACAACTCACGAACATACAGCAACAAGAACAGCACACTAACAAGGAAAAACAACAACTCTGCATCAGCACACAAACAAACTGTTTTAGACCAAAAAAAACGACTGACCGGCACTAGCTCTGACTCAAAACCTAACCCCAAAACCGGAAAATCCTCACATATATTCCACAGACAGACAGCGCCGTAAACAAACTAACGACCTCATCCCTCTTCCAACAACCGAAGCACTCACTAACGACAATTACACACTCTCTCTCTCTCTCCAAACGTTGGGAAATGCTAAATAAAAACAAATTTATTCATCCCTCTATACCCCTATTAGTCCGTCTTAACGAGGGTCAACTGTATAACCTTTCCACTAGGAAATATACAAACTACAGTGACAAGTATAAGGTAATTTGATTGAAGCAGTGAGTTAAACCATCCAACTCCAGTAAGGATGGCATGGACATTTTCTTTCATACAGTATTCAAGCCTTACCGTTTTCTTTTAACATAGATAGGGGTGACATTGGCACATTAACCCTTAAACGCCGACTGGACGTATTGTACGTCAACTAAAATTGTCTGTCGGGTACCAAGTGGACGTACGGTATGTCGACTACAAAAAGTTTTTTTAAATATTCACGGACAAATAGTTATAGGCCTAGTTTGTGAAAGATTTTAAATCACGCGCCTTGAGGGATGCTGGGAGTTCACGGATCACGCTGTTGTTTTGTTTACAAGCGTTACCCAGCTGCGCATGCGCGAATTTCTTTCTTCTCGCACTACAGAGCATCAGCGACGCATCTCAGAAATTCTTTCGTCACTTTGTCGTAAGTTTTGCACCGTTTTATATTAGCCATTACATAAAATTTTATATATGAAAATTTGTGCAATTCCATGTAGAATACAACAAAAAGCAACCCATGGTTGTAGGTTTTATCAGTTTTGAAATATTTTCATATAAATCACGATAAGTGCCAAAATTTCAACCTTCGGTCAACTTTGACTCGACCAAAATGGTTGAAAAGCGCAATGGTAAGCTAAAACTCTTACATTCTAGTAATATTCAATCACTTAACTTCACTTTGCAACAAATTGGAAGTCTCTAGCACAATATTTCGATTTATGGTGAATTTTTGAAAAAAAACTTTATCCTTACGTCCACGCACAGTAACTCGGCCGAAAATCTCAGAAATTCTTTCGTCACTTTGTCGTAATGTTTGCACTGTTTTATATTAGCCATTACATAAAATTTTATACATGAAAATGTGCGCAATTTCATGTAGAATACAACAAAAAATAACTCATGGTTGTAGCTTTTATCAGTTTTAAAATATTTTCATATAAATCACGATAACTGCCAAAATTTAAACCTTCGGTCAAGTTTGACTCAACAGAAATGGTCGAAAGACGCAATTGTAAGCTAAAACTCTTACATTCTAGTAACATTCAATCATTTACCTTCATTTTGCAACAAACGGGAAGTCTCTAGCACAATATTTCGATTTATGGTGAATTTTTGAAAAAAAAACTTTTTCCTTACCTCCGCGCGCGGTAACTCGGCTGAAAATATCAGAATTTCTTTAGTCACCTTGTCGTAATTTTCGCACCGTTTTCTATCAGGTGTTACATAAAGTGTTATACATGAAAATGTGTACAATTTCAAGTAGAATACAACAAAAAATAACTCATGGTTGTAGCTTTTATCAGTTTGGAAATATTTTCATATAAATCATAAGTGCCAAAATTTCAACCTTCGGTCAACTTTGACTCGACCGAAATGGTCGAAAAATGCAATTGTAAGCTAAAACTCTTTCATTCTAGTAACATTCAATCATTAACCTTCATTTTTCAACAAACAGGACGTCTCTAGCACAATATTTCGATTTATGGTGAACTTTTGAAAAATCTTTTTCCTTACCTCCGCACGCAGTAACTCGGCTGAAAATCTCAGAATTTCTTTAGTCACCTTGTCGTAATTTTCGCACCGTTTTCTATTAGGCGTTACATAAAGTGCTATACATGAAAATGTGTGCAATTTCATGTAGAATACAACAAAAAACAACTCATGGTTGTAGCTTTTATCAGTTTTGAAATATTTTCATATAAATCACGATAAATAGAAAAAATTCGAACTTCGGTCAACTTTAACTCAACCGAAATGGTCAAAAATTGCAATTGTAAGCTAAAACACTTACAGTCTAGTAATATTCAATCAATTACCTTCATTTTACAACAAACGGTAAGTCTCTAGCACAATATTTCGATTTATGGTGAATTTTTGAAAAAAAACTTTTTACGTCCGCGCATTACGAATTCATGCATCATTTTGTGATAATATTTTCACTGTTGCTTTGATTGTTTTACAATTTGTTATATACCAAAATCATCGCAATTTAGTGTACAATACAACAAAAAAAATACAAAAAGAAAATAACTCATTAGCTTTAACCGTTTTGCTCATAGCGCGATTTGTATACAATTATATATGAAATTTTTTTTGCACTGTCATAGATTCCAATATTTATATATGATAATATTTTTTTCATTTCTGATGGTTGCATACTAAACTTCAGGCAATGACAAAAAAAGGAGACAAAAATGAACTCTTAATCTTAAAAACTAAGCGTGCTGTGATTTTTTGAAAAAAAACTTTTTTTCCGCTTCGGCACTAACTCCTGAACGCCGCCAGCATACTGCAGACACTTTTGTAAATAGAGGCTCGGCGTTTAAGGGTTAACCCTTAAACGTCGACTGGATGTATCGTACGTCGACTAAAATTGTCTGTAGGTTGCCGAGTGGACGTACGGTACATCGACTACAAAAAGTTTTTTTAAATATTTGCGGAAAAATAGTTATAGGCCTAGTTGGTGAAAGATTTTAATCACGCGCCTTGAGGGATGCTGGGAGTTCACAGATCACGCTGTTGTTTTGTTTACAGGCGTTACCCAGCTGCGCATGCGCGAATTTCTTTCTTCTCGCACCACAGAGCATCAGCGACGCATCTCAGAAATTCTTTCATCACTTTGTCGTAATTTTTGCACCGTTTTATATTAGCCTTTACATAAAGTTTTATATATGAAAATGTGCGCAATTTCATGTAGAATACAACAAAAACCAACCCATGGTTGTAGCTTTTATAAGTTTTGAAATATTTTCATATAAATCATGATAAGTGTCAAAATTTCAACCTTCAGTCAACTTTGACTCGACAGAAATGGTTGAAAAACGCAATTGTAAGCTAAAACTCTTACATTCTAGTAATATTAAATCATTTTCCTTCATTTTGCAACAAATTGGAAGTCTCTAGCACAATATTTCAATTTATGTGAATTTTTTAATAAAACTTTATCCTTACGTCCGTGCGGTAACTCGGCCGAAAATCTCAGAAATTCTTTCGTCACTTTGTCGTAATTTTTGCACCGTTTTAGCCGTTACATAAAGTTTTATATATGAAAATGCGTGCAATTTCATGTAAAATACAACAAAAAACAACCCATGGTTGTAGCTTTTATCAATTTTGAAATATTTTCATATAAATCACGATAAGTGCCAAAATTTCAACCTTCATTCAACTTTGACCCGAACAAAATCTTCAAAAAGCGCAATTGGAAGCTAAAACTCTTACATTCTAGTAATATTCAATCACTCACCTTCATTTTGCAACAAATTGGAAGTCTCTAGCACAATATTTCGATTTATGGTGAATTTTTAAAAAAAACTTTCCTTATGTCCGTGCACGCTAACTCGGCTGAAAATCTCAGAAATTCTTTCGTCACTTTGTCGTAATGTTTGCACCGTTTTATATTAGCCATTACATAAAGTTTTATATATGAAAATGTGCGCAATTTAATTTAAAATACAACAAAAAACAACCCATGGTTGTCGTTTTTATCAGTTTTAAAATATTTTCATATAAATCACGATAACTGCCAAAATTTCAACCTTCGGTCAACTTTGACTCGACCAAAATGGTTGAAAAACGCAATTGTAAGCTAAAACTCTTACATTCTTGCAATATTCAATCATTTACCTTCATTTTGCAACAAACGGGAAGTCTCTAACACAATAATTCGATTTATGGTGAATTTTAAAAAAAAACTTTTTCCTTACGTCCACGCTCAGTAACTCGGCCGAAAATCTCAGAAATTCTTTCGTCACTTTGTAGTAATGTTTGCACCGTTTTATATTAGCTGTTACATAAAGTTTTATATATGAAAATGTGTGAAATTTCATGTAAAATACAACAAAAAATAACTCATGGTTGTAGCTTTTATCAGTTTTAAAATATTTCCATATAAATCATGATAAGTGCCAAAATTCAAACCTTCGGTCAACTTTGACTCGACCGAAATTGTCGAAAAATGCAATCGTAAGCTAAAACTCTAACATTCTTGTAACATTCAATCATTTAACTTCATTTTGCAACAAACAAGACGTCTCTAGTACAATATTTCGATTTATGGTGAATTTTTAAAAAAAAAAACTTTTTCCTTACGTCTGCGCGCGGTAACTCGGCTGAAAATCTCAGAATTTCTTTAGTCACCTTGTCGTAATTTTCGCACCGTTTTATATTAGGCCTTACATAGTGTTATACATGAAAATGTGTGCAATTTCATGTAGAATACAACAAAAAATAAATCATGG
The DNA here is from genome assembly GCF_040412425.1 of Macrobrachium rosenbergii. Classification (NCBI taxonomy): domain Eukaryota; kingdom Metazoa; phylum Arthropoda; class Malacostraca; order Decapoda; family Palaemonidae; genus Macrobrachium; species Macrobrachium rosenbergii. The sequence continues at coordinate 4,475,791 of NC_089756.1, read as the reverse complement.
TTGTAGCTTTTTATCATTTTGAAATATTTTCATATAAATCACGATAAATAGAAAAAATTCGACCTTCTGTCAACTTTAACTTGACCGAAATGGTCGAAAACTGCAATTGTAAGCTAAAACACTTACAGTCTAGTAATATTCAATCAATTACCTTCATTTTGCAACAAACGGGAAGTCTCTAGCACAATATTTCGATTTATGGTGAATTTGTGAAAAAAACTTGTTTTTACGTCCGCGCGTTACGAATTCATGCATCATTTTGTGATAATATTTTCTGTGTTGCTTTGATCGTTTTACAATTTGTTATATACCAAAATCATCACAATTTAGTGTACAATACAACGAAAAAAAACATAACTCATTAGCTTTAACCGTTTTGCTCACAGCGCGATTTGTAAACAATTATATATGAAACTTCTTTTTTGCGCTGTCATATATTCCAATATTTATATATGATAATGATATTTTTTTTTCATTTCTGATCGTTGCATACTAAACTTCAGGCAATGACAAAAAAAGGAGCCAAAAATGAACTCTTAATCTTAAAAACTAAGTGTGCTGTGATTTCTTGAAAAAATCTTTCTTTCCCCTTCGGCGCTAACTCCCGAACGCCGACGGCATACGACAGACACTTTTGTAAATAGAGGCTCGGCGTTTAAGGGTTAAGTACTGCTGTATGCATTGAAAAAAATGTATGAAATAATGACAAGTTTAAGATTACATAAATCATACAGGTACTCACCAGTGAAGAATGATGATTGAAGATGATGGTGATGAATTAGCTGTGTAGTCCAATGAATGACGATGAAGATACAACTGCACAGCAAACCAAGGAGTTACATCCCTGTGGGCGCCTCTTCCCCTTCTTCAGGGGTTTCGGGAGGCTTTGGAGGGTCCTTCTTCATGGGCTCAAGAAACATGGTGATAAGCAGCTGCTGTTGCTGCTTCTTCATGCTGACGAGGGCATTATCATAGGGCCCCATTCACACATCAAGGGCATATGTTAACTTTATGGAGCATTCCATATAAGGATCCCATCCATGCCTCAGCCATCTCCTGCAGCTCCCTGGCTGCCCTTATCATTCAGGACAGACATTTCAAAAACAGGCCCTAATCCTCCTTCTCATCCATGTCCCCTGAACCTGGTGTGTCTTCTTCCTCGCTGGCAGACTTCACCACCTCTTCCAAATCCTGGTCCGTGAGGGGGTCAGAGTGGGCATCAACGAGGGTGCCAACTTCATTCTCCGTGATGTCATCAAAGCCTTCTCCACCAAGCATCCTCACCAACTCTACTGCATTATCAATGGCTAAATACTGAAATCCTTCAGGAGAGAAGCCCTTATAATCGCATACACACTCTGGCTACAACTTCTTCCAGCATGCATTAAGGGTCTCCTTCACATCTTTCAACGAACGGTCGATAATGGTCAGACATGTGGCAGGCGTGAATTTACACAAATACTTCCTTAGCATAAATTCAGTGTCCATTTCACCCACAGGGTATTCAACAGATAAGGAGGAACTCGAGCTGGACTCCCTCGTAATAAAAGATCCACCGGGTGGCCAGATGAACCTCTGAATGAACCAGTTAGACGTAAGGACTTTGGTGATCCAGGCCTTGGGGTTGTGCATCCAAACCACAGGCAGCAAGTTCTTGTTCTTATTCCTGAGGGTCCTGGGGTTTGCAGCCTTGTAAATGAGTCCTGGTTTCAGCATGAAGCCAGCAAGCACTGCCACACATCCCTCCCTACCCTTCTGGGCCTTGAACCCAGGGACTCTGGCTTCATCCTTCATGAGGTATGTCTGTGAAGGAATCTTCTTCCAGAACAAGCCAGTCTCGTCTATATCGAACACCAGGCCACAAAGTCTTGGGTGTACACAGCCAATCAGCGCCAAGGAAAATGAATGGCGCTCCTGGATTGGCTACTTTGCAAACTACAGCCAATAGAGTGTCAAGTAGCATTGCTCCTAGGTATTTCAGCTTCCGAAGATGCATTTTCCTTTCATGAGCTTTGTGTTTGGAATTTCCGTGGGGTGGTTTTGGGGCGAACATTTTTTAAGAAAAAAATACATTTTATTGATATTTTGCTGTTTACATGATATACAACACGATATACAAACCGACGGTCCTTTATATTAGGATGACTCAATCGTTGGAGGGAGGAATCTGAGTGAGTATCTAAACTGACTGGAATTCGCCCTACCTAAGATCCTTTTTTGGTCAATAAAGCAAGGAAGAGAACCATGCCTCTGACATATTGATCGGAGTATAGGAACTGCATGGTCAATTGTCAGACTTCTGGGCTTTTCGAATGAGTGAGGGAATCATAAACTCCTACAAAAATAGGCTAGGATGAATCTAACACTCGGAGACAGAAAGGCAATTACAAGTATTGGGTTTGTCTTGTTATCTGGATCTCCTTCCTCTCCTTGCTATAGGAAAGAGCAGCCATGCGTCTATAAATCTGACAGAGAAAACAGAACGGTCGTTCGATGTATAGACTTACTGCATCGGCTGCCAGTTCCAGTATGTCTCAGCTCAAACCCCACTCTGCCCGAGGGAAGAGAAGAAGGATGAGAGGGAAGGAGAAGAAAGAGAGGCTAGCCACTCACACAGTCATTCTCACTTCCACAACTGAACATCTTAGGCGAGATGCAATCTGTCCTTATAAAGGAGCCGTGTAAGCTACACAACTTGCTGAGCAGCCACCACAGGTCCCACGGAAAAAGTGTCCAAGGACTTGTGGGCAATATCCCAAAAGTAGAAAGAGGTGAAAGTGGTCTGATGAGACCACACCCCCACTTTCAGTACCAGAGGAACCAATAGATTCTTCCAGAATGCGAGAGAGAGACTAATGCCCCTGACTTCGTGCACTCTCGGGCGGCAGGTACCTATGTCTTCTTCGCCAACAGCAGAGTACTCTCTCCTAATCGTCTCACGAAGCCAGAAAGAAATCGTGTTCCTGGACACTTCTTTCTTGGACGGGCCAGTGCTAATGAAGAGTCATCAACACTCAGGCAAGAGACGTCGAGTCCTCTTCAGATAGTGCCGCAGTGCCGCAGCACTCTAACAGGACAAAGTAGCATCTTGTATGGCTCATCATCAACAAAGTCCTCTAGGGAGGGGACCGATGAGTTCTGAGTCTTCGCTACAAAATCCAGGACGAAATCGAACGTAAATGATCCCCACCCCCTAAAGTGTTTAACATCAAAGGAAAGTCCATGAAGTTAGCCTACTCTCTTCGCCAATGCCAGGACAAGCAGGAAGATGGTCTTAATTCAGATCCCTGTCTGACAACTCTCGTAAAGGCTCGTACGGTGCACGAGTCAGGCACCTCAAAACGAGTCACATCCCATGCAGGGGGCCTGAGATACCTGGGAGGCCAGGACCGCTCGAAGCTTCTCATCAGTAGCGAAATCTCCAAAGAGGAGATGTCTACACCTTTCAGGCGCAAGACTAGGCTAAGTGTGGCCCTATAGCCTTTTACAGCTGAAACAGAGAGAAGCTTCTCTCGGTGAAGGAAGACGAGGAAGTCTGCGACCTGATGCATAGTAGCTACGATCAGAGAGAGACCCTGTCTACAACACCAACTACAGAAGATAGCCCACTTTCCCAGGTATATCGCTGCATAGGACTGTCTGAGGTGTCCAGCCATCTCTGTTGCTGTGCAGCACAAAAAGCCTCTCGCTCGCAAGAGATGCTGGATAACCTCCAGCCGTGAAGACACGGACTGCACTGCCTGGTGGTACTGCTCTACATGGGGTTGACACAGACGGTTGGGCCAGGGAGGAATCTCTCTCAGTGCCTCGGAGAGCAGAGCTAGCATTATTATTATTATTATTATTATTATTATTATTATTATTATTATATTAAAACAGTTTAACTACACCACTGAGCTGACTATCAGCTCTCATAGGGCTGGCCCAAAGGATTTGGATGAAATGACAGGTCTAGGATAGAAGCCTAGCACTGGGACCAAATAGTCATTCAATTTGGTGATGAATGAATGAAAATTAAATTAAAAACTGCACAAAGACTCACGTTCTCATACTGGAACACACTCATGCAATAAATACATTCATACTCATATTTCCATATATACCCACTAAAATGGTATCTTAAAATTTAAAATAAATTTATTAAAATTTTAAAATTTAGTTGTTTTAAAGTTTGTTAGACCCCTAAGGGTTTTCACATTTCTACTATTTACTTTTTATGTTTTATCAATTAAATCACAGCGCCCCATGAACACTAAAACTGGTATTAATGAAAATGTAGGAGATTCTGCCAAACTTTCCTTCATTGGTCTTTTCCAAAATTTGATAATTGCTGCACGTTATATTTTCGACATTCACACAATGCATGTTTGACTGTTATCAACACTTTACAATCTGGGCATTTAGGAGGAGGGCCACATGTACTGTTTATTAAGTGTCCGTGTGTCAAACGAGTATGGCCTATTCGAAGACGCGTCAGAATTACTTGTGTCTCTCTCTCCGATATGATGAACTCCATTTTCCAACACTGGATTTTATCTGTTTTAATTTATTAATTTCATGTTTCTCATTCCATATATTTTGCCATTTACTTACAATGATTGTTTTTAAATATTTATTATAGTCACTAATAGGGATGTCTACATTTGCTTTTGTCATGTGGACTGCTTCTTTAGCTGCTTTATCAGCCTCTCCATCTCCTTTAATCCCTACACGGGCAGGGATCCAACATATTTCAACATTTTTTCCATTATTATACAATTTATGGAGTGAAAACTTAATTTGTGGTACAATATTTTTTTATTATAGCTTTGAATGGCTTCTATAGTGCCTCTGGAGTTGCTATAAATCAAAATTATTACATGAGGCTTCTTTAATTATTCTTATGGCTGATGCTATTGCACATAACTCAGCTGTAAATATTGAGGCATTATCTGGTAGAGAGAACTGATATGTTTTGTCTGGGGATACTGCAGCATACCCTACTCCACATTGTGACTTAGATCCGTCGGTGTATATTGCGTAATGTGGACCTTTTCGGACTGTATGTTCTACTATCTGTTGTCAATGGTGTTCTGGGTTATATGAATAACTTTTTGATAAATATTTCAAGTGTGTATAAATTCTCATTTTATTCACTGTCCAAGGAGGTCATTTTAATATAAAAGGTAATTGTATATTTATACTTAGTGACTCAAACAATCTTCTAGCTCTAATTGGGAAAGGAGGTGGATGACTGTTTATAAAGACATCTCCTAATCCAAATAATGTTTTGGTTGGAGAATCACTTGTCTGAATTCTCGGAGCACTCTCCATTGTTAATAACTCTCTATGGAGAGAGAGAGAGGTAGTTCACCACATTCAACTTGTAAAGAAGACACTGGTGATTATCGAAAAGCTCCTGAACATATTCTAGGGCCTTCATTATGAACTGGGTCTAACGTTTTCAGTATTGCGTCTGATGCCGAGCCATATATTTCACTTCCATAATCAATGATAGACAAAACCGTTGCTTTATACATTACAGTAAGGGTATGTCTAGACTCCCCAAATAGTGTTCGATAGTTTTTTATAATTAGGTTTAATGCTCTTTTACATTTTGATTTCATGTATGTTATGTGGGCTTTCCAATTCAAGTGAGTATCAAATATTACTCCCAAAAATTTTGCTGTTTGGCCAATTGGTATGGAATGATTTCTGATTTTTAAACATATTTTCTCCACCTTTTCCCGCTTTTTATTTTTATAAAATGTTACTGCTTGAGTCTTTTGTATATAAAATTTGAAGCCTACAGTTGAGGCCCAATCATCTATTTTTATTATAGTTTTATTAATGATTCGCTCTGCATGTTTTATGCGAGATGCTGAATAATATATGGCAACATCATCCATAAACAAGTTACTTTTAATTCCAATAGGTAGATTATCACTGATATCATTTATTGCTAAAGTAAACAGTGTGCCACTAAGGATGCTTCCCTGTGGAACACCATTTTCAAGTGGAAATGTGCTTGACAATACATCATCAATTCTCACTTGAAAAGTGTGATTTGTCAGAAAGTGTTGGATAAGCCTAAGTAAATGTCCATGGATGCTGTTTTTATGTAAGGTTTTTAATACTGTGTATCTCCATGTAGTACCATATGCTTTTTCAATGTTACAAAAGACGGCTAGTAATTTGTTTTTGTTCAAATCCTCTTTGTATGTGGTCTTCCAAGTTAGACAAAGAATCCAGTGTAGATCTGTTGCATTGTGACCCAAACTGAGTGGGAGTCAAAATTTTGTTTTCTCAAATGTGCCACGTTAGTCTAGTATTTACCATTTTCTCTAGTAACCTGCATAAACAACTTGTTAAAGAAACTGGTCTGTAATTGTTTACATTACTGGGATCTTTTCTAGGTTTGGGGATAGGAATAATTATAGCTTTACACCATTCATCAGGAAATAAGTTTCGAAGCCATAAGTGGTTATAAAACTCTAATAAGTATGTCTCTGCCAAAGGTGCTAAATGGCAGATCATTTCAAAACAAATATTGTCACCTCCAGGGGCAGATTTATTGCTGTTCAACATAGCAAATTCCAACTCTTCTATATTTAATTTTCTATAATATAAATCTTCTATTATTTCAAAATTTATCGTTATTAATTCTATACAATTTTTCTTTGTGCAGAAATGCTCGCCTAAATTTTTGTTACTACTTAATTTGCTACATTTTCTCCTATTACAATACTTATTTCTTTAGGATCAAGTATTCTTTTCCCATCTTTTATTATGGCATGTCTTGGTGGTTTAACATGGGTACCTTTTATTCTCCTGAATTTTTCCCATATTTTTTGTATGGGAGTATTATTAGAGAGATCTGATACATATTTCCTCCATGAAATGATTCTTCCATGAATTACTTCTCTTAAATTTTGCAGATATTTTGTTATATATCAATTTCTAAGGATAATATAGCCATTTTTTGTAAAGTTCCTTCTAATATCAGTAGTTTTTGTTTATTTTACTGAACTTTCTATTCAAATTATCTAATCATCTTCCAATTTGGTGTTTTATTTTTATTAATTCTGTTAGTTTTTCAGACCACCATGGGATTTTGTGTTTTGTTGGACGAGATTTTGATTTTGGCATTGCTTTATCAGCAGCATTTTTAACGAAATCAACAAGAAATTTATTAGTTTCATTATGGTCTTTTAAATATTCAAATGGTGGGATATTCCTAGTGTGGAATTCATATTGCTCCCAATCTGCTTTATAAATGTTATATTTAGGGACATGCTTGGTGGGATTATTTTGTAATAATGTAATTAATATTGGGAAATTATCACTTGCATGCAAGTCATCAACTAATTCCAAACCAATCTGTCTACTATGTTTGTTGTACATAGAGTTAGGTCGATTGAGAAAAATGTTCCATGTGTTTTAGAAAAATACGTGCTGATTTCATTACCATTTATACAGCACATGTCATATGAATCTATGAATTTTTCTATTTTACTTCCTGCTCTATTTGAGTCTGTACAATTACAGTCGCACATCAGGTTGTGAGCATTAAAATCACCTACTATTTAATGTAGGTTCCTTGGTATTATTAAGTAATTCCTTCAGTTTGTCAATGTCGTAATTTTTATTAGGTTGGTTGTATAAATTATAAATTACATAATTATCGTTTATTATTCGAATTTTAATACCTGATATTTGCAAGTCAGCGATGTTTACAGGTATATTGTCATAAACTACTTTGTTATGTACACTCGGCAAGGAAAGTGAGGATACAGTTTTTTTAAATCTTCGGACATATGTTGCTCAATAATGCGACATCTGGCAACTTTAGAAAGGGGAGGAGCTTCCGTCTTACTGTGTTTGTTTTTTGCTTGACCTCCTATAACTTTCAATCATATTCTACGACTCTGAAATCATTGATTCTTAAATGCAGTAGTAAGTTTTACAGTATTCGTTCAAATTGTAATTTGCAGCGACAGTTCTGAGCAAAATAAACATTTTTCGACATAACTTACCAAGTAACCTTACACAAATGAATCTATGACACCACATTGAACGGAATGCTTGCATAATCGGAAACGCAATCTTCCATAATGAAATCAATAGTTAAATTTGAGCAATGTCTAATGAAAAATGTGGGGAACAATAAAGGAACGAATGCAATGTTATGATGAGAGAGAGAGAGAGAGAGAGAGAGAGAGAGAGAGAGAGAGAGAGAGAGAGAGAGAGAGAGAGAGAGTCTGCTGTTGTGTAAGCCTAGGCCTATATATACTGTAGAGCTACTCATTTCATTATTTTTTTCTTTGAGAGATTGAGCGATACTATATTTGTATAGTATGTTTGCAATGAAGAGAGAGAGAGAGAGAGAGCAATGAAGAGAGAGAGAGAGAGAGAGAGAGAGAGAGAGAGAGAGAGAGAGAGAGAGTTAAGTATATCTTAGTTTGACCAGACCACTGAGCTGATTAACAGCTCTCCTAGGGCTGGCCCGAAGGATTAGATTTAGAGAGAGAGAGAGAGAGAGAGAGAGAGAGAGAAACTATGGCAACGTCAAGAAACATCCAGTTACTTGCATTTTCCCGCCAAAGTTTCATGCTGCTCCTAACATCATAGAGAACGCTCTTGCGGATTTAAATAGATTTGGTCAACCTACCCTAGCTGTTACAACATTTACTGCCATTAATTCTAGCTGACATTTAACACCATGAAATACAAATATGAATGTGTAAAAATTAAAGAAATTATCATTACCTCGTATGATGATGCAATAATAAGCCTGTTCATAGCGGAAAATGAGTAAACATTGCCGTTCTGATAAATAGTACTACACCGAGATATCCACACACTATCTTTTAGATGTCTATGAACGAAGTCATCTGAGAAATTCTGATTACTTCAGACATGCATGGTGTTTTTTAAGTATCTGAATGTTTTTGTTTTGCAGATTTAACAAATATGATGTAATTTGCATTGCATTTTCATATTCTAGAATAAATTTACCAAGATTATGTGTTCTCTGTAAGAAAAAAAATTAAAATTTGGTAAAAGAAATCTAATGAAAACTGTATCCTCACTTTTCTTGCCGAGTGTACATATAGGGCTGTACCTAAATTTCCTACACAATATCATTGGTTCATAATCTTTTAATAACCATTGTACTTCTCCTAGGTGTAATCTGGTCTGCAGGCCATTTACATTCCACTGCATAATATAGCTACTGAAAATATTTTGTTTTAGCAGTCAAGTTTTACTCTTTTTTTTTTTGGTATTATCAACTTGGATTTTTTCTAATAGTTTACTCATGACATTCATTTGTTTATCTTTATCATATATATTAAGTGCTCAATGCACATACAACCTACTATGAGATTCAGAGCCTTTGTCCCAGTGTTTTTCCGGAATAACTTTTTTTCTATGCATTTGACAAAGATATTACTTAGCCATAGTATACTTTACATCCCTACCTAATTTTTGGCAGCATTCTTTATTACTTATATTACATAAAAGTATATTCATAAGAGTAAAATAAAACAGCCGAAGCCAGTGGCGGAACACACTAATGTATGGGTTCAAAGTTATATGTGACGTAAACATATGACGTCCCGACTCCTCCCACAAGGTGATGACAACAAACAGCTGTCTCTGAAATTCTGAATGAATATTCATACCTTGACAAGGCTTCAAGAATGGCAGCTATGATAAGTCATTGACCCCGTAGTTGCAGGACAGCTTTTGTGATTCGGCTTGCACAACTGTTTAGAAGTTAGGAGGCCCGTGGCAAACCCTACGTAAGCTTGAACAGGTATATGAATAATAGGACCCTTTTTTGGGTAAGGAGTACACCCGGACATCCATGGCTACCAAGTTTTTGTCATTTGTTGACTTCCATAAGGTGCAGAAAGATAATTATAGATGCTCTATAAAGCAATAGTTGTTGATTTCTTAGTAAAATATGACATGCGGAACATTAAAACTTGCTTTGCCAAAAAAAAAAAAAAAGTCATGGGTTATAATACATCACTGAATGATCTCTATAGGTCCCAGTGCTTGGGCTTAGCCCGAAACACCATAATCCACCCACTGACTATAATGTCAAGTCTCCTCATGTGTAATTATGTTAAATAAAGGATCCATGAAAGGGAATGTCCTCTTAGTGACAGAGTACAATGACTGAATTGTAACATCATAATGAAAGTTGTTTTCATATTCCACAGAATATTAACGGCATTGGTAGTTCGATTGTTGGTAGGCTTTCTTCTTCAAGGATTCTAGCACTCAACCTCATGGCATAAATCCTATATACTACTACTACTACTACTACTACTACTACTACTACTACAAAGTGTAAACAAGGATTATTGATTGTATTTATTGTTGCCAGAGGTTGAGACTTTTTCATGAATAGCCAATTATCCATCGAGAAGGAGGCAAGTTAATGACGTCATAAGTTACATCATATCTTCGAAAGACATTCCTCTGAGTTTGCTGGCGATGTCTACAAGAATTCGGTGTTACTCTTATAATTAAACTGAATTATACAACTTTCGTAATACAGAAAACAGTAAAAAATTAGGTAGGGATGTAAGATACCCTGTGACACAGTGTCATCTTTGTCAGGTACCTTGATCAAATTTTATTCCAGAAAAACACCGGGACATTGGCTGTGAAACTCATAGTATTTCTTGGGTGCTTAAATCAGTGGTTTCTTTTTATCTATATTTCATAAAATTTCTTATAATGTTTGTTAAACTATCTTTTGCTATGTTTTTGTTATTACTGCTCAATGCAATGAAACAATCATTACATCCACATGTGTTATCATGTATATTTCTTTCTTTATTTGTTCTTGCTATACCAATTATTGGTGATGGAGTCATCTCTTCTCCCTTGACATAGACATTGTTATCTATGGTACAGTTCTCTTCCACTTTGTTGTTTTGGATATCTGTGTCCATTAGGTTTTACTATTATTTTAGGAGGCAATGGTATATTCTTAACTTGTTTTTGTTTTTTCTTCATATCTTTTGACTTTGCTTTGAGTGATGTGTCTCTAATAATTGTTGGTTTCTTTGTTTTAGGTGGTGCTCTTTCCAAATACCTTTTTTTATCTTTAATTTCCAGTCTATCACGACCCTCCTCTGCTACTTTACCATTTTAGTTTCTCCCTTGACCATTAATTTCTTCTTGCGATTTACTTTTCTGTGCTCCGTTGCTTCTATTTCTATGCATTTTTGTTTCATTATTGGTTCCTGTTACTGAAGAATATGTATGTTTCTTAGATGGATCTTGAAGTCCTCTCACTTTTGTTAATTCCAACTTAGCCTCTTTTATAGACATCCCTGTTCTTTCTTGTAACATTTTCAATTCTGCATTGTATATATAGTGCATACATTCTTTGGCCCTTGCATGATGATCTAGTCCACAGTTTACACATTTTGGGTCACTACATTTCCATTGTGTGGCATGTTCAGCAGAACCATAATAAGCACATATGGGCTCATTTCAACAGTTTTTCTTCATGTATCCATATTTACTACAATTCTGACACTGTAGTGGCTTTGGAACATAAGGTCTCAGTTTTCTATTTTGGCCCAAAATTTTTATTTTTTGAGATAGATCTTGACCCTCAAATTTTATTTTTGCAATTCTTAATAATTTATTATTCTGTTTACTTGGTATTATATATACCTCACAATCTTGGATTTTGGTATATCTCATTTTAAGAGAGTCCAACAGTATATTCTAATCAACTGGTTCATCATTATTTTCAGGAAGTACAATAGTACCCTGAATGCTGTTCACAGTGTCATGCTTCTTTACTTTTACATTCACACTGTCCATACTTTTTATGGATAAATAGACTTCAGACTGGTTTATTGTTGTGGCTTCTATAAGCTACGTCTTTATTTTTATTTGTCTGAACAACATTTCTGTCAAGTGTCTTTTTATTAAGAAGTTTTCCAACTTTAGGGCTAAAATTTGTTGTTCTGTTTCCATGGTTAGGAACCTTGAACAACTTGCACTCCCAAAGACGGAGTCAAAAGGAGTCAAGGTTGGGTCAACACGATATTTACTTCTTTTGGGTTTGTTTTGTACTTGAGCATAAGGTTCCAGTGTGCTTACATTAGGATTCTGTTTTTATTTTTCTACAGAAAGGTTGTAAGAGGAGGTTCCAGCGGTTGTCAACTGTGCCGAGTTGCTACCATCAAAGGGCCCAGGGGTACTCAAATCTTTATTGTCACTTATCCTAAAGATTTGAGGGAGAAAAAAAATTAACTTGCAAACCTTAAAAAGATATCATTAGCTTTTCATGGAGTTTTATTCTTCCACCAAAGGCACAAGAGAGAACCGACTCCCAAATGTCCACGTCCCTAGCCTAACCCACAGGGGATGACACAACATGATTAAAGTGTCCCAAGCATAGGCCAAACCTGCTTGCTAGGACTGAAGGTATTATGAGAATACTATCAATCCCACTCTAATCATGTTATGGGCAAATTGGATAGAATGCCGAGAGTCCTATCTCCAAAACCAGACGCCACTGGAATCCATGGTCCAGCCCTGAAGAATAGTTCCGCCTGATATCTCTCAAGTCCAAACATTATCGGGCAATGGTTCTACCACAGTTCCCACTATTTAGCTTAGGATATAAACCCAATCCCAATTATGACACCCTCTCCTATTTATCAAGTCCAATAAATTTTAGCAAAAGCGGAAAATTTCACAAAAATAAATTTAAATAAATATATAATGGTATATTGGATTCTTGGACTCAAACCCAGGAACAGATTCCTGGATTTCAAGAGTCCCCTCACCACGTCAAGGTGGTCCCAAATCGAGGGGGGCAGAGCTACCAGATCAGGATATCAAACAGCCTGCGGCCATTTGGGAGCCACCAGAATCATCCTGAGATTCAGAGTGATCAAAACTCTGCTGGTCACCCTGCAAATCAGACAAAAAGGAGGGAAGACATTGAGGTTGTCCCACAGGTGCTGAAATGTGTCCTCCACAGCGGCCCACGGGTCCAGCACGACGGAACAGACCACCTAAAGTTTTCTACTGTGCCAGGTGCCGAACAGATCAATGACTGGATGCCCCCACAGATCGAACCTCTCCGTGATGTCCAAGTGAAGGGACCACTCCATCTCTATCCCTTGATTCTGGCGCTGAGCTTGTCCACCATTGCATTCCTCTTGCCTGGAATGTATCTAGTTGACAGCTCTACCTAGTGAGCTACCACCCACTCATGGAGCTGCATTGTTAGCTGGTGAAGCGGAAGGGACACAAGAACCCCCCTGCTTGTTGACATATGCCACTACTGTGGTGTTGTCACTCATCAACACCACAGTGTCCCATCATTTGATCCTGAAACTCTTGGAGAGCCAGGAAGGCCACCTTGAGTTCAGGATATTGCTGTGAAGGTGCTTGTCATCTCGGTTCCACACTCCGAAGGCAGTAACTCCTCCAGGCGTGCGCCCCATCCCCTGGTCAATGCATCCAAGAACAGAAGCATGTGCAGGGATACTCCTATTAAGAGGTTTCTATCGTCCATCCACCGATCTAAATCATCTCTCACTACCTCCAAGACAGGAATGAGAAAGGATTGAGGGTCTTGAGACTGGGAAAAAAATTCCTTCATTCTCCACTGGAGAGAACGATGATGAAGCCACCCATGAATGACCAGCTTCTCCAACAATGATAGATGGCAGATGATGACTTGCCATTGCCAAGCTGGCTGCTCCCGTCAAAACAGGAACAGTTGCGTGAGGTACTTGCGTGAGGACGGATGGATGGGTATTTCGAAATACGCATCCTTCAAGTCCACCGTATGCTTCATAGACTTTTCAAATGGCCTTGATGGGGTTTTGGGGCTCTATAAAAACCTCCTCATCAGCATGAAGCAGCAACAGCAGCTGCCTAACACCATGAAGAAGGACCCTCCAAAGCCTATGAAGCCCCTGAAGAAGTGCAACTGGTGGACACAGCGCCTGAAGAAGGGGAAGAGGCAGCACCCCAAGGGGAGATGTAATTCCTCTGCTTTGCTATGCAGTCATATCTTCTTCGTCATTCATCAGACTGCACAGCTAATTCATCATCATTATTTTCAGTCTACATTCATCACTAGTGAGTACCTGGAGCCTTAATATTAATATTTGAAAACTAGTAAAAAATTTATATTCAGTCACAAAAATAAAATGAAAATACATTAATTAGTGAATACATTATATTGCTCTACGAAAAAATCTGCAAATTAGGGAATTTTCCACTATATATCTGGAGATACATTCCACAGAAAAATCCACGATTAACTGATGCTGTGAATCCTGAACCACGATATGGGGGGGTGGGGGGGGTTCACTGTACAATACTTTGCACTCATCAAGTGGATCTCTTCTCAAGCAATGTTACAAGAGTATGACGGACAAAATATTAGACAACCACAATATACAGCATACCTTTTGTACATGATTGATTTCATCATGCTTCCTTTTCTGATTCCTAGTAATTTTACGTCCAGCTGTTTGGTCACTAAGAAGATCTGTTCCAGACTTGTCCCCTCGCTGATAGAGTTCGGACAAATCAATCCTGAAAATATTATAAGAGTCCTGTACTGTACTTTTTCTGAAAAAGTCAAAACTTCTGGGCAATATGATCACAATGGAGGCTGTGACAAGAATGGATTTGTGAGGAACTCAGAGCAATAACAACACATTCGATCTATGATCACACTTGCTTCAAAGGGTAACAAATAACCCTGTCATTTCAATTACTCTCTGCTTGTTTAATAAGTGACTTATATTCCTCAAAACATCGATCCACACAAATTTAAAGCATCAATAGAATACATGTAACATGACAACTTCATTAGGAGATTATTAATGTTTATCAAGAGTCCCTTTCCAAAAGTACTCACATAAAAAATCACCACTGTTATAAAGTTTGCAACCCTTTCAGAATTCAATATAAGTTTTCTTCAAAACACATTACTGTACATGGTATTGCAATTCAAAACCCAAAATCTTTTTCAACAGCTAACATACAACAACTTTAAAGTTGTTTATGACTGGCAAACAGCACAAATTCATGAATAAGAGATGAACAATTCAAGCACTACCTTCCTCCTTTCCTTGCCAAATAAAAATCTTCAGAAACAAACTCATATTACTCTATGTATGCTGATTATAATAGTATTTGAACAATCTGCAGATAACATCAAAGGTTTTGAAAACTTTGTTGCAGGAGGAATTAGGATTCCAACCACCAGTTTTACATGCAACCCAAGTCTACCTTAAACACGGAAAATGCCATACCTCTCTTTTGTGACCCACTCATCCAGTCGTCTGTTAAGCCCATCATAGTGCACATAATATTCGTCTTTGTTGACAACGTCATTGAATCTCCTCTGAATAATTTCAGCAGCCTCTGAAAAGTTCAAACAAAATAATAAATGATGAGATCTAACTCTTAAGGACTACACTGCTATAAAATAAGATGGAACTTATTTTTAGCTAAGGGATAAGAACAAAGCACCAAAATCAATCCCATTTTCAAGCTAACAGGCGCATTATGACTTCAAAAATGTAACAGCTTACATTTATAGATGAATTCTAATTCTGCAAAACTGACACTTTCATGTCAGCCTCATCCTTTTCTAGTACGGATCTTTAAGGAGTCATCTCCAATTTAAATTGGCATGATGTGTTCTGTGTGCAGTCAGGTTAGGGTGCATCCTCATTAACCCTTAAACGCCGAAGCCCTATTTTCAAAAACGTCTCCCATATGCGGCCTCAAGAGGTAGCGCGAGCGGAAAAAGTTTTTCAAAAAATCACAGCGTTTAGTTTTAAAGATTAAGAGTTCATTTTTACTCCTTTTTTTCTCATTGCCTGAAGTTTAGTATGCAATCATCAGAAATGAAAAAAATATCATTATCATATATATAAATATTGGAATATATGACTGTGAAAAAAAAACTCGTATAAATTGTATACAAATCGCGCTGTAAGCAAAACGGTTAAAGCTAATGAGTTAATTTTTTTTAGCTGTATTGTACACTAAATTGCGATGATTTTGGTATATAACAGATTGTAAAACGATTAAAGCAACACAGAGAAAATATTATCACAAAATGATGCATGAATTCGTAACTCGTGGACGTAAAAAAAAGTTTTTTTCAAAAATTCACCAAAAATTGAAATTTTGTGCTAGAGACTTTCCAATTGTTTCAAAATGAAGGAAATTGATTGGATATTACTAGACTGTAAGTTTTTTAGCTTACAATTGCATTTCTGAACCATTTCGATCGAGTTAAAGTTGACCAAAGGTTTTTTTTTCTATTTATCGTTATTTATATGAAAATATTACAAAACTGTGAAGAGCTAAAAGAATGATTTATTTTTTGTTGTATTCTACATGAAATTGCGCACATTTTGATGTATAACACTTTATGTAACGAATAATATAAAACGGCGAAAAAATTACGGCAAGTTGACTCAAGAAATGACAGGATTTTCAGCGGAGTCCGCACGCACGGAGCGAAGGAAAAAGTTTTTTTAAAAAATTCACCAAAAATTGAAATTTTGTGCTAGAGACTTTCCATTTGTTGCAGAATGAAGGTAAATGATTGATTGTTACTAGAATGTAAGAATTTTGGCCTACGGTTGCGTTTTTCGAGCATTTTGGTCGAGTCAAAGTTGACCGAATGTTAAAATTTTGTCAGTTATCATCATTTAAATGAAAATATTACAAAACTGTGAAGAGCTAAAAGAATGATTTATTTTTAGTTGTATTCTACATGAAATTGCGCACATTTTGATGTATAACACTTTATGAAACGAATAATATAAAACGACGAAAAAATTACGGCAAGTTGACTCAAGAAATGCCAGGATTTTCAGCGGAGTCCACGCACGCGGAGCGAAGGAAAAAGTTTTTTCAAAAATTCACCAAAAATAGAAATATTGTGCTTGAGACTTTCCGTTTGTTGCAGAATAAAGGTAAATGATTGATTGTTACTAGAATGTAAGAATTTTGGCCTACGGTTGCGTTTTTCGAGCATTTCGGTCGAGTCAAAGTTGACCGAATGTTAAAATTTTGTCAGTTACCGTGATTTAAATGAAAATATTACAAAACTGTGAAGAGCTAAAAGAATGATTTATTTTTTGTTGTATTCTACATGAAATTGCACACATTTTGATGTATAACACTTTATGTAACAAATAATATAAAACGGCAAAAAAATTACAGCAAGTTGACTCAAGAAATGCCGGATTTTCAGCGGAGTCCGCGCGCACGGAGCGAAGGAAAAAGGTTTTTTCAAAAATTCACCAAAAATAGAAATTTTGTGCTAGAGACTTTCCGTTTGTTGCAGAATAAAGGTAAATGATAGATTGTTACTAGAATGTAAGAATTTTGGCCTACGGTTGCGTTTTTCGAGCATTTCGGTCGAGTCAAAGTTGACCGAATGTTAAAATTTTGTCAGTTATCGTGATTTAAATGAAAATATTACAAAACTGTGAAGAGCTAAAAGAATGATTTAATTTTTGTTGTATTCTACATGAAATTGCGCACATTTTGATGTATAACACTTTATGTAACAAATAATATAAAACAGCGAAAAAATTACGGCAAGGTTACTCAAGAAATGCCAGGATTTTCAGCGGAGTCCACGCAGAGTGAACAAAGGAAAAGTTTTTTCAAAAATTTACCATAAATCGAAATATTGTGCTAGAGACTTTCCGTTTGTTGCAAAATGAAGGTAAAGGATTGAATATCACCAGAATATTAGATTTTTTGCTTACCCAAAAATGACCCAAGTAAATATACTGATTATATATATATATATATATATATATATATATATATATATATATATATATATATATACATACATACATACATACATACATACATACATACATACATACATACATACATACATATATATATATATATATATATATATATATATATATATATATATATATATATATATATACACACACATTCATACATACACTTATATATAATTATATTGTTTTTTACTTTGCTACAAATACATAAATAAAAGGAATGGTTGTGAAAAACTGTTTTTGCATAAAACGAAATAATATACAAAACACCAATGAATACAGATATATAAAAACTTGTAATATATATAAAACTAAAAATAAATTCAATGCAGAATACTCACTCGTAATCCTGACTCTTCGTTTCTGTTCTTGTTTTCTCCTCCTCCATTGAAGAGTCTTGCATTTTTCCCTCCCGACATGACAAGGCACAAGCGGAGGAGGGAGACGCGCGCCCTTACTGCTGATGGGCCGCACTTCGGCGGCTCGCTGCGCCCTCCGGTGTCGCTCGGGTAGGCGCACTCCAGTATATAACTGCAGTGTGGTACTTACGGTTACACTTCTCGAACCTGCAAAGTGCTACCTTGCAGGTGCGACAGACGTACCGGGTGTCTCTCCTTCTGCCATTCATATGGCACACCCGGCACCATTTCTGTTTACGCCCTTCTATGAGCTCCAGTGTGTGATCTCCTGCCTGCAGCCGACACACAGGGTCGACTACCCGACGGGACACTGGAATGCGAGGGAGGGCGGCAGCATCACCAGGGGCGGCGGCATCATCCAGGGCGGCGGCATCTTCAAAGGCGGCGGGATCACCAAGGTCAGCGGCAGCAGGGGCAGCGTCGGCAGGATCAGGAATTCTGAGGTTGGCCCACCTAGCGACATCTGCCCTTTCCTCTCGGGGCAGGGGGGCGGCGTTGGAAGGCCACTCCTCTGGGCTGAAGTTTATGAGGGCATTACCAGCCACCTCAAGAAACTGGATGTGGGTCAACCTCCGAGCGTCCGAATTATACCCACAGTAAAGGATGTAGGCATTCTGGAGGGCCAACTGAAGGAGGTATTTGACGAGCTTCTGTGTCCACCTCCTGGTTCTCCTGGCGAAGGGATAATACTGGATGAGTTGATCAAAGAGATCAACTCCTCCCATGTGCCTGTTGTAGTGCCCCATGACAGTGGGGCGCTGGACACGAAACTCCTCATATGTAACTCGGCCCTGCCGACATGTCTTCTTCCGCTGAATGACCTCTTCTTAGATGGGCTCATGACTCGTCGTAATCATGGGCACGAGTTGGACCCTCTTCCAACAGATGATGAAGACATCTCCCTTCCGCCGCCACTCTGTCTCTCCTCTTGCCAGATGTTGCGGGTGGCTAGCAATCCTCTTGAGGACATTCGGGGGCCCACGCACCAACCGAAGGGTACCACTGACGTGCACACCTGCTTCATACAGTTCCTGGGCCAGGGATACCAAATTATAATAATTATCCATAAACAGGTGGTATCCCTGGTTACGGAAACGATTCACAAGACCGAAGACAGTGTCACGCAGCGTGGAGAAGACCCCAGAATACACCAAGAAGTCCACGACGTATCCAGTGTTGGCTTCCGTAATGAAAAATAACTTTACACCATCTTTGGCTTCTTGGGGTTGTACACTTTTATACTTAGATACCCTTTGTATGGCATCATACCCTCATCCAAAGAAAGGTTCTTGGAAGGAACCACGAGAGTCTGGCACCGTTCACGAATGAACTCCAACACTGGGCGGACTAAGATGAGGCGGTCGGGGTTATTCCGGGTTATAGCCCTTCGGTTGAAGGTGTTGAAATACCTGTCCAACGCCAGGAAACTATCACGGGCATAATGCCGGCCACATTGGGCGTGCCAAAAAAATTCCGCCTCCAATATTGCCTGGCGTCGGCAGCAGGCATCATTCCAAAAAAATGTGGAGCCCCAAAAATGCGCCATGTCCGTGAGGTTGCAACCCCGCCAGCGATACGACAACGTCGTCTGCAGTTCCTCACGGCAGTACTGAGCGTAATCTGCCGTCTCCGCAACAAGGAATTCCAGCAATTCCCGCGTCAGGAAAAGCTGAATGAACCCCAGTGTAGTGAGGGGCACAGGGACGGTCAGTCCAGGTACTGCTGTGAATGGGTGCATGTTAGGTGGGGTGGGGTCCTCCAACCACCCCTCATCACTTTCGGACGAACGGCCTTCACCCAAGCTGCCGCGACGTTGCGACCTTCTACGGGTTTGCGCTGCGCACGCGCACGGCACGTCTTCGCACTCCCACACTCCCAGCTGGGCCGTCTCCTTCACTTTCGCCATCACTTTCGGTCTCGTCCCCACCAGCCACAATCGGGGCATCCTCCTCCTCCAACTCAGACTCTCCCTCATATGCACTAAAACCACTAAATTCTAATTCACTTTCCTCCTGTGGATCCCGTACGGACATTGGGGGCAAATACTCATCATCACTGACATCAGGCGTGATGTCCTCATCGCTGGATGACCAGCTGCCACCGAAATCAGGACTTCCCACCTGCTCTCGATCGAGCTCCGACAAGTATTCGTCTATGTCCTTTTGTTGGAGGCCTCCCAAATGTTTTCGGATGCCCCTCAGGACACCCCGATGCTTCCTAGGGGTCGTAAAAGGCACAGGATGTGGTCCTGGGTTGGATTTGGTCACACGTGGGCGAACAACACGGCGCTGAGAAGCTGGGTCACTTTGGCTGCTGGGTCCTTCTCCAGCATCCCAGTCTAAAACTCGCCTCACACGCTCACTACCGACAGGCAGTATGCGCCTTTCACGGTCCTGACGGCTTTGTGACATCTCTGCAAACGTCCTGTTGCAGCACGAATACGCAAACACTTGCCAAAGTTCTGCAAAACACGATTGCGTAAAAAAATCGCTCCCGCAAGGTCCGACGCTGATGCTATCTGGTGCGAGAAGGAGGGAATTCGCACACGCGCGTCTGGGTTACGCTTATAAACAAAACAACAGCTTGATCCGTGAATTCCCAGCATCCCTCAAGGCGCGTGATTTGAAACCTTCCACAAACTAGGCCTATAATTATTTTCCCGCAAATATTTAAAAAAAGCATTTTCAGTCGACGTATGCTACGTCCACTTGGCATACGACTGACAATTTTAGTCGACGTATGGTACGTCCATTAGGTGTTAAAGGGTTAAGTAATTATGGACAACATACAAACCAAGGACAAATAACAGTCAGAAATCCTTCCTTAAAAATTCTTGTCTCCAGAAACAGTGATCATGTTTTTAAATCTGGTCTTCCCTTAAGGGTTTGAAATTCTAAAAAGTTCTTCAATTTCATGATGTTGTAATGAATTATGGTTGGATGTTCATCACTATTTTACTCAACCTACATCCTCAGAAATAAGACATTTTTATAATAAAACAGTTTTATGTCTATACTTCCAAATAATTACATAGCTATTAGTTTCTACTTTGCTTGGCACCTCAAAACTCAAAGTTAAAGGTAGCCCTCTTTTGTTTTGGGTGTAGGTAGACTGCCCCGCCCACTTTCAGGGAAGGAGAGGTACAACACAGCTAAAGAGTTCAATTCATTTATGCTCGATGTCCATGAGAGGGAGGCAGGAGGGCTACAATCATGTAATTATTTGGTAAGTATAACACTTTATTTTATTATAAAAATGATATTTTTATAATAAAATAAGGTTTTATATATACTTACCAAGTAATTACATTGCTATAGTTTCTACTTTAAACAGCAGCTTAAGAATTGAAAATATGCAGTAGTGCTCTTTTGTTTTGGTGCAGGTAAGTGGCCCACCCACTTTTGGGGAAGAATAGGTACAACGTAGCTCAACAGCTCAATTCGTTTATGCTCTACAGTCATACTCTGAACTTATGTGAGGTTAAGTTCCAGAGGGATGCATGAGGGTGAATATTCGCGTAAGTTTGGCATGGTCTCTAAAGATGCTAACAAATGCTTATTTCTAAAGTTTAAACACTAAATATGACCCTAATCATGCTCCCAAATTATTAAGTTAACTTTTAAATGAAATTAAAGTTACTGTAATTTCATTTAAAAGTTAGCTTAATACATTACCCTTAAAAAAGAGAAATAAATGGTTGACATAAAAACTGAGATTTGGAAGAGAATCTCTCTCTCTCTCTCTCTCTCTCTCTCTCTCTCTCTCTCTCTCTCTCTCTCTCTCTCTCTCTCTCTCTCTCTCTCTCTCCTTCCAACTGATTTGTTTTTAGAATCATCTCAACCTCTTTTTAACAACTTTATTCTGTCTCTCTTTCTCTTTGTTCTGAAATGCTTTTTCATGAACAAACAGTGTTTTATAGTTTGACTAATATAACTTAGTTATTATGTCTCTATGTTTTAGAACGTATTTGCAACACTAGCGCATTTACACTTTGTAGACGATACAGGTCAAATTAGATCAATTTAAACTATCTACTGTACAGGTAAAGACACTTCCAATCGTCCCAGTGTCACTCCCTAACTCAGGTTCAATTCGTCGGAGAACGAGAGGTTCAGGTTCGGATGAGATAGGGACTTCCCTGAGTGGAACCTTCCTTCTACAAGCCACCACTGAAGATCTTTTATTTCCTGTGTGACGGGAAATACGAAGGAATCTGGAAGAATCTTCCTGTTCCAATTGGCCGTCAGAGAGAAATGCAAAGGCCTCGCATGCAGTCTCCCCAAAGGAACAAACATCTCTATGGAGGAGAGAGTCCCTATCAGGCTCATCCAGTCGTTGGCCGACAGGTCTGAAGACTAAGAAAATGATGGACTTTTTGGGTGCATGACAGTACTGTAGTCTCTTCTCTGACGGAAAAGCCCAAAAAGCCCGAGTCTATCTTCATCCCCAAACAGACTATCGTCTGAGAAGGGACTATTAGGGACTTTTCCTGTTTGATTAAAATGCCCAACTCCTGGGCTAACTGTAGGGTTTTGAGAAGGTCCTCCGTGCACTTCTTCTGGGATGATGATCGTAGGAGCCAATCGTCCAGATATAGACAAACTTTCAAGGCCATTACATAAAGCCAGTGAGACAGAGGAGCGAGAACCCCGGTGAAGACTTGAGGGGCTGTTGACAACCAGAAGCATAGAGCCCGAAATTGGAAAACTTTGTCCTGAAAGACAAATCTCAGGAATTTCCTGGAATCCCAGTGTATTGGGATATGAAAGTAAGCGTATATCTCCAGGTTCCAATTCATCAGGAATCTCAAAAGTTCATGCATTTCTAAGGTACAACTGGAATATTCCAGTTCAAAGTCCTCTGCTTCGGTCTGACCACAGCACCTCAGTTATTCATGAGGGTGATGTCTCCTGTTTCAGACATAATGCATCGTCAGGGTTCTGGGATGAGGAGATATCTTGAAGATTGGTTGGTTCAGGCTTTGTCGGTAGATGAGGTTCTGCAGGCAGGGGATTTCTTATTGAAACTCTGTCAAGAGTTAGGAATTCGGATCAACGTAGACAAGAGCTCACTAATTCCAGCACAAATAAAGACGTATTTGGGGATGACAATTCAGATGCGTCTTTTGAGGTCTTTTCTACAGAGGAGCAGGTTCTGGCGATTCTAAGCCAGCTGGAGGTATTCATGTCGGACAGAGCTCAACCTGTGAGCCTGTGGAAAAGCTTGCTGGGCCGAATGGCCTCCCTCTCGCTTCTAGTTCCAGGGTCTCGTCTCCGGATGCGTCCTCTGCAGGTGTGTCTCAGGAATCGCTGGGACTTTCGGGAAGAGAACACGTTCATAGTCTGGGACGATTCTTGCCTGAAGGATCTTCGGTGGTGGTCTGAAGAACATCATCTGACCATCAGCATAAGATTGGACTCTCCTCTTCCAGATGTTCACCTGTACACGGATGCCTCAGATCAGGGTTGGGGTGCAACCCTGGAGGAATCTCGGGCTCAGGGTCTTTGGAGGGATCTGGATCGGGAGGGGTCCATAAACCACAGGGAGTTAAGAGCAGTAGAGGAGGCTCTAAGTTGCTTCTTAGAGCAGATAAGCAACAAGTCAGTAGCGCTGTTTTGCGACAACGTTACAGCCGTGTCCTATCTCAAGAAGGAAAGGGAACGAGATCGCAAGCTTTAAATGGCATACCACAGAGAGTTCTCCGTTGGTGCGAGGACCACAGAGTTTCTCTCATTCCCCATTTGAGTCAGGGAAACTCAATGTATTGGCGGACGCTCTGAGTCGTTCGCAGGAAGTTCTTGGGGGAGAATGGACTCTAGTTCAGGAGGAGGTGCAACTTCTATTGAAGAGATGGCCAGTGACAATAAACCTATTCGCCACCAGGTTGAATTTTCATCTCCCAGTCTACTTCTCCCCAGTAGCAGACCCCATGTCCTGCATGACAGATGCAATGCTACACTCCTGGGACAACATGCAAGTGTATGCATTCCCTCCGTTTGGGATGATTCAGAAAGTGTTGGTAAAGCTCAGAAACTGCAACAACACTCAGATGACTTTGGTTTCCATTTCTGGCCCCAAAGACCTTGGTTTCCGGACCTTCAGGACTTGTTGACGGAAGTCCCGGTATTCCTCCCAGAGAGGGAAGATCTTCTCAGACAGCCGCATTTCCATTACTTCCATGAGAACCTCCGCTTGCTGAAGCTAGCTGCATGGAGACTGTCCAACAAGCAGCCCGTCATGCAGGACTCTCTGATTCAGTGGCTTGACAACTGTCTTTCTGTCTGAGAAGTTCAACTAGGAAACTGTACCAGGCCAGGTTGGCGATGTACCACAGTTGGTGCCAGAAACAAGGACATTGTGTTTCGCTTCTGTCATTGGCAAAGGTAGCAGACTTCCTCCTGTTCTTAAGGAAGGAAAAGAGATTATCCTATTCTACAATTGCCGGTTACAGGTCGATGCTCAGTAGCATGTTCCATTTCCATCTCCCGGAGCTTTCGACCAGCAGAATTCTTCATGATCTTCTAAGGTCCTTTAAAATAGAACGCCCAGTTCTTCCGCTTCGGGCCCCCTCATGGGATTTAGCGGCTGTGTTAGGTTTCTTAAGATTGGCAGCATTCAAACCCTTAGAGTCACTGTCCCTAAGGCAATTAACGAAAAAGGTATTATTTTTAGTTGCGCTGGCTACAGCCAAGAGAATCGGGGAAATTCGAGCGGTATCGAGGGCTGTATCCTTTTTGGGGAAAGATATTTTTCTTTTCTACCTGCCAGAATTCGTTGCAAAATCCGAATCAGAAACGAATCCTCTTCCCAGAGCATTCAAGATCACATATTTGGAAGTTTTCGTAGGAGGTGACACTTCAGAAATGCTGCTATGTCTGGTTAGGGTTCTGAAAGTTTATTTGTCCCGTACCGAAAAACTTTTTCCTCGCCTGAGAACATTACTCGTTTCCCCTAAATATCCATCGCGTTCTATCTCTAAGAATGCGATTAGTTTCTTTCTACGAGAGGTTATTCAACAAGCATCGGAGAGTTCTTCATCACTTTCGGAACCTTCGAGTTCCTTTGCGCGTCCAAGGGCACATAGTAATAGGGGAGTTGCGACACCTTCGGCCTTCCTTAGGAATTTTTCAGTGTCGGCGATCTTAAAAGCAGCCAATTGAAAGTCAGTTTCTGTTTTCACGACTTTCTACTTTACAGACATTCAGTTTTTGTCAGAAAAGGGTTACTTGCTGGGTTCCTTTGTGGTGGCCAACTCGATTTTATAATTACGTGGTAAGGTGGGGGGGTGGGTATTTAGGTAATGAATGTAGTCTAAGGAACTTAGAATTCTTGGTTGGGCGGGATTCATAGTGGGAATATTAAGTTTGGCATTAGTACAGTGGAGCTAGGCAGATCCAGGTATCAGTTTTGATTTCTTCAACCCCTTCTGTGCAAACATTGGCGGCAACGGGCAGCGATGAACTCAAAGAGACTGCACACTCAACATCTCCTCCATACATGAGAGGCTACAATAGCCACATGGGAGGCTCATCGTACTCCTCCATACATGAGATGCTATGAATAGCCACATGGGAGGTTCATCGTTCTCCGCTACATGGGAGGCTCTGATTAGCCACATGGGAGGTATGTTTTCTCCTCTCCATCCATGGGAGGGTTTTGAATACCACACAGGAGGTAGCTCAACTCAGACAGTACCAAGACATGAGACTGATGTCGGGGTTACTCTCTCTACAGGCATCCTCACCTGCCAGTGAGATAACCAGGTGAGGATACATTCATTTATACATAGTAGGAGAATACTGAGTTACCTGCTTTCCCTGTTGGCAGGTCGGGCTGAATTAGATTGATCCCACCTCCTTAAAATTTTGTTTATTGGGCTAATTCAGGTGTTCAGGGAGTGTATTGCAATATGAAGTTTTCATAATAAAACTAATATTGTAATACTTACCTGAACACCTGAATGATTCCCACCCTCCTCCCCACTTCAATTTGAATAGTGAATAACGCAATTGGGGATCTTGGCCTCACTCAGCCGGGACTTGCAACAGCGCTGCCAACGGTACTTCAGGTAACTCATTTGACAAGATTTTCCTGTAAGAGTTGGTAACGCTGACAGTTAATTACCCATGTAGTGGGTAATAAGTTATGGGGATGTAGTTCAGGCTGGTAGGTGACCAGGGCTAATTCAGGTGTTCAAGGAGTGTATTGCAATACAGTAAATTAAGGCATTAGACACTGCAGTAGGAGTAACAAGAACATCATTTAAGCAGCACCCGCAAGCGATGGAAGAAATGGAGAAATTGCTGCTTCTCGGGCTGAGGCAGAAAGAGCTCGCTGGAGATTCTGTGAATCAAGCCATGATTTCGCAGAAAGCCTTGACCATTTATGGAGAAGTTACCAAAGACTTGCCAGGTCCTTTTCAAGAAATGGAATTCAAGGAGAGCCATGGATGGTTCCAAAAACTTATGAAACAGACAGGGGTAAGGTCAGTTGTCCAGCACGGGAAGCCTGCGAGTGCAGATACAAAGGCAGCCGAAGATTATGTGACGAAGTTTAAAAGTTTCATGGATTCTCAGGGCTACCAACCCCAACAAGTATTCAACTGTGATGAGACAGGTCTTTTTTGGAAGATGACAAAGAAGACCTATATTACATCCAAAGAAAAGAAAATGCCAGGGCATAGGCCAATGAAAGACTGCCTTATGCTTTTGTTCTGTGCTAGTGCATTAGGGATCTAAAAATAGAGCCATTGCTGGTTTATCATTCCGAGAATCCACGAGCATTTAAGAAACAATGTGCAGAAGAGGCAGCTGGGTGTCATGTGGAAGTCCAACAATAAAGCCTGGGTCACACAGGCTTTGTTCATGCAGTGGTTGAACAAAGTGTGCTGCCCAACTATAAAAAGTTATCTAGAAAAAAATGGATTGCGGCTCAAAGCCGTACTTGTAATGGACAATACACCTGCCCTTCCAAAGCACATGAAAGATCGTGAGCTGTTGGACAGACAGTTTGACTTCATCGACATTGTGTTCCTCCCTCCCAATACCACCCCCATACTCCAGCCCATGGATCACGTCATGTCCAACTTTAAAAAATTCTACACTAAGGCTCTGTTTCACAGATGCTTCAAGGTTACCGAAGCAACGAACTTGACCCTTATGGAGTTTTGGAAGGAGCATTTTGACATCGTCGGCTGCTTAAAGCTCATTAATAAAGCATGGCAAGGCGTCACAAAAAGAACGCTCAATTCTGCATGGAGAAAACTATGGCCTGACTGTGTTCTTGAACGTGACTTCGAAGGTTCCGTTCATGAGGATCACACTGTAGAGGAGATCGTGTCATTTGGCAAAACCATGGGGCCTGGAGGTAGACCACAAAGACATATACGAATTGATTGACGAACAGGACGAGGAGTTGACAGTGGTTGAGTTGAAGGAGATGCTCGAAGAGACGAAGAGAGGTGAATTAGAGGAACTTTCTTCATCTGAGGATGAGGTGGGAACAGTGCTGACTTTGCCAATGTCATCCACAGAAATCAGGAAGTGTGAAATGTGGGAAAATCTAAAGAAATTTGTAGAAACAAACAATCCAAGGCACGCAAAAGCAGAATGCGGCGCCAGTTGTTTGATGATGTGGGGATAAGTTATTTTTAAGTGCTAAAAAATCACAAAAAGCAAGTGTCACTCGATAGGTATTTTACTGTAACAAAAATCACAGTCAATTCAGAGAGACTCATTCAGATTCCTCTCTCCAACCAGTGAGTCTTCCTACTGTAAAGGACCAACGGTCTGTATATCATGTTGGAACAAATAACAATTTTTTAAAGTAAAATGTATTTTTCCTAACTATATAAACTAGAGGTCCTTTACATTAGGAATTACTGTCAGCGTAGGCTGGAAGCGGCCGTTGAATTTTCAAACAAGGTGTTTAGGCAGTTAACTACCATCTGGGAGGCGGGAGTACTGCCTGCCTGGATGTAAACATAGCAATTTGCCTTTCGGCCCAGGTATCAGGTTGAGGGGTGGCGACCTCAGGTTTGTATAGTTAGGAAAAATACATTTTACTTTTAAAAATTGTGATTTGTTCCAACATGGCATACAAACCGTCGGTCCTTTACATTAGGAAGACTCACTGGTTGGAGGGAGGAATCTGAATGGTCAATTGTCAGACTTCTGGGTCCCTTTGCATGAAAGAGGAATTGTCAGTTCATGCAAAGTAGGCAAGGAAGAACTTGGAGTCGGTGACATTAAGGCAATCACAAGCATTGGGTTTGTCTTATTGTCATGGTCTCCTTCCCCCCATTGCAAGGAGAAGGAGTGGGGTTGTTTCTATAAACCTGAACAGAAAATAGAGTGGGAGCTCCTGCTGAGTGCTTACCTGCATTGACCACCAGGTCCAGCATGTAACGGCATATCCGCTCTCTGCCTGTGTGAAGAGAGCCAAGATGGGGAGAAAGAAGAGAGGCCAGTCACTCACAATACTTTGTTAGTACTGACTCGACTGAGAACGTTCTAAGTGTCCAAGAACACGATCTCTTTCTGGCTTCGTGAGATGATAAGGAGAGCGTATTCTGATGCTGGAGAAGACAACACCGGTACGCTTCGTCCGAGAGCTCACGAAGTCCGCAGCATTGTTGCTGTCAGTTCTTCAGGTCTCGAAGGCAGGTGTGTTGTCCCAACAGACCACCTTCACCTCCTTCTATCTCCGGGATGTTGCTCACAAGTCCTTGGACACTTTTTCCTTGGGCCGTGTGGTGGCTGCTCAACAAGTTGTGTAGCTTACCCGGCTCCTTTAACAGGACAGGTTGCATCTCACCTAAGATGTATGGTTGTGATTGGGAGAATGAATGTGGAGCAGCCACCACACAGCCCAAGGAAAAAGTGTCCAAGGACTTGTGAGCAACATCCTGGAGGTAGAAGGAGGTGAAGGTGGTCTGTTGGGACAACACACCTACCTTCCAGAGACCTGAAGAACTGAATGCAGCAACAATGCTGCGAGAATTTCGTGAGCTCTCGGAACTGTGCAAAGGGTGTTGTCTTCTCCAGCAGCAGAATACGCTCTCCTTATCGTCTCACAAAGCCAGAAAGAGATCGTGTTCTTGGACACTTAGAACGTTCTCAGTCGAGTCAGTACTAACAAAGTATTGTCGACACTCAGGCTGGAGACGTCGAGTCCTCTTCAGATAGCGCCGCAGCACTCTAACAGGACATGGTAGCATCTCACCTGGTTCATTACTTACAAAGTCCTCTAGGGAGGGGGTCGTGAAAGACTTGACCCATAGGTCAGGAACCAAAGGATTCTGAGTCTTCGTCACACAATCAGGGACGAAATTGAGCGTAAATGATCCGCATCCTCTCGAGTGTTTAACATCGAAGGAAAATCCGTGCAGTTTGCCAACTCTCTTCGCCAATGCCAGGGCCAGCAAGAAGGCGGTCTTGAGGGTCAGATCTATGTCTGACGACTCGTAAAGGCTCGTGCAGTGCACAAATCAGGTTCCTTAGAATGAGAGTCACATCCGACGCAGGGGGCCTGAGGTCCCAGGGTGGGCAAGACCTTTCGAATCTTCTCATCAGTAGGGAAATCTCGAGGGGGAAAGAGATATCTACTCCTTTCAGCTGCAAGACTAGGCTGAGTGTGGCGCGGTAGCCTTTTACAGCTGAATCGGAGAGAAGCGTCTCTCGGCGAAGGACAGCGAGGAAGTCTGCGACCTGCTGAACAGTAGCTCCAACTGGAGATACCCCATCCACGACACCAAACACAGAAGACAGACCACTTTCCCTGGTATACCGCTGGGGAGGATCGTCTGAGGTACCCGGCCATCTCTGTTGCTGAGCGACACGAAAAGCCTCTCACTCGCAGGAGATGGTGGATAACCTCCAGCCGTGAAGACACAGGAACTGCACTGCCTGGTGATACCGCTCCACATGGGGTTGACACAGCACGTTGGGCCGGGGAACTCTCTCTCTCTCGTAGCCTCGGAAAGGAGGACTAGCAGGTTGGGATACCAAAAGGCCTGAGGCCATTTGCATGCCACCAGAATCATTCTGAGATTCAGAGTCTTCATCGCCTGGTTGATCACTCTGCGAATCAAACAGAAAGGAGGAAAGGGGTAGACGTTAAGGTTGTCCACGGGTGCTGGAACGCGTCCCCTGCAGCGGCCCATGGGTCCAGCACGACAGAGTAGAAGACCTGGAGTTTTCTGTTGTGCCGGGTGGCGAACAGATCGATGACTGGACGCCCCCACAGGTCGAACAGCCTTTCCGTGACTTCCGAGTGAATGGACCATTTGGTTCCGTTCACCTGACTCTGGCGGCTCAGCTTGTCTGCCAAGACATTCTTCTTGCCTGGAATGTACCTGGCTGATAGCTCTACCGAGTGCGCCACGGCCCACTCGTACACCTGCATCGTCAACTGGTAGAGCGGGAGTGATGCTAGACACCCCTGCTTATTGACGTATGCCACTACTGTGGTATTGTCGCTCATCAGTACCACGGAGTGTCCCATCACTTGATCCCGGAACTCTTGGAGAGCCAGGAAGGCTGCCTTGAGTTCCAGGATGTTGATGTGAAGGTGCTTGTCGTCTCGGTGCCACACTCCCGAAGTCAGCAACTCCTCCAGATGTGCGCCCCATCCCTCGGTCGATGCATCTGAGAACAGCAGCATGTCTACAGGGGGAGTATGCAGGGATGCGCCTCTCAAGAGGCTCCTGCCGTCCATCCACCAGCGAAGGTCCTCTCCCACCTCCTTGGAAAGAGGGATGAGAAAGGACTGGGGGTCTTGGGGCTGGGACCAATACTCCTTTAGTCTCCACTGTAGAGACCACAGGTGAAGATACCCATGAGGTACCAGCTTCTCCAGCGACGACAGGTGACCGATGACGACTTGGAATTGCCGGGCTGGCTGTTCCTGTCGAGACAGGAACAGCCGTGCTGCCTGCCTGAACCTACTGATACGAGAGTCCAAGGGAAAGACTTTCGCTGCTACTGTGTCTATCAGCATGCCCAGGTACTTTATCCTCTGCTTGGGGGTGAAATCTGACTTCTCGAGGTTCACCATGATCCCAAGATCACGGCAAAGATCAAGGAGCCGATCCCTGTCCTGCAGCAACTGCAAGCTGGAGCTCACCAGGACCAGCCAGTCGTCGAGATACCTCAGTAGATGTATCCCATGCGAATGGGCCCAAGCTGACACGAGAGAGAAGACTCGCGAACACCTGGGGAGCGGTCGAGAGCCCGAAGCAGAGTGCCCTGAATTGGAAGACCATCTCCGAGGATAAAGGGGAGCTACTTGCGAGAGGATGGATGAATGGGTATTTGGAAGCACGCATTCCTCAAGTCTACCATAAGCATGAAGTCATTCTCCCTGATGAAAGCGAGCATGGAACGTGTCGTTTCCATTGTGAACCAAGTCTGGCAAACAAATTGGTTCAGGGGAGAGAGGTCTATGACCGGTCTCCATTCCCCTGTGGCTTTCTATACGAGGAAGACATGGCTGTAAGAGCCTGGGGACCAGTCCAACACGACTTCCACAGCACCCTTGCTCAGCATGGCTTGCACTTCTTGCTCTAGTGTGGAGTCCTTCAGTGTTCCTTGGACGTAGGTGCGGAGATGAACCGGAGCGTAGCAAGGGATGGCTGACACTCGAAGGGTAGTAGATATCCCTCCCCAAGGACATCTGCTTTCCACGTCTCGGCTCCGTATCACTGCCATGTTGCCTAATGGCTCGACAGGTACCCCCCCACCTTTGGCAGCATTTGGGGGGAAACACCGCCCCTAGCGTTTCCCCTTCTTCTTCTTCCCCTTGCACCCTTTACCGGGTTGGAAAGCAGGCTGAAAGGGGTGGGAAGACCCACCCTTTCTAGAGGAAGAAGAAAGCTGGGTGTTTCCACAGGATCCCTTTGAAGACTGGGACTTCTTAGGGGTCAAGGGAGCGCTAGCCTGACCCAAGGGCCTGGCCGCAGTGAAACGCAAAGACCTGGAGGTCTTGGCCACTGCTGGTGAACAAGGCAGTCACTGTCATCCACCCGACGCTTGTCCACCGCAGCATCCACTCGGGCCCCAATGACCTGGAGAAGCAAGAAAGAACGGCGTCCCTTCACTTCAGGACCAGGTTAGCCCACAGGTTAGCCGTCTGGTGGGCGAGGTAGGAGATGGCTCTACCTCCAGACTGGCATAGTCTCCCAAAAGCGGAGTCTCCCCCCGGTACGATAGCACCCAAGGAAGCCGCTACTTTGGATACTGTGAATGACCACAGACCCAACCAGGAGACTGACTGGAAAGCAGCCATGGCAGTGGCTTCCAGGGTTGCGGCCACTTGTTGGGAGAGGGAGATACTCTCTGCAGTAAGTTGCTGCAACGAGAGACTGGGATCCAGACAAGCCAGACCTGGGTCAACCTGCTTAGGCAGCAATGACCTCTCCGATGGCGTATAGAAACGCTTCTGACGAGGCAGAGGAGGGGATGTAGCTTGTCCGAGCGGTTCGATCGTGGTGAATTGTCCTGCCCAGCTGCCCAGACACAAGACCATTCACCTGATCGAGGACCCCCTCAGCAAGCATGGACCACGGCAGCCCCACCGAATCCTTGGGTTCCTTCTTGGATCCCCAAAAAGGATTCGAGGCGCAACAGATGATCCACAGACAAGGCCGTGGTCCCTTCCCCGAGGTCGTTGTGCTGACGAATCACCGCAATTACCTCAGCAAAAGTCCACTACCATCAAGTTGAAAAGAAGAAACAGGGGAGAAATATTGAGCTAAAGAACACCAAAGATCAGGGGTGTCCACGTCCTAGGGAAGAGGACCCTCGAGTCCTTCCAGGGTGCTGTCCTCCTGATCTACTCTCCCTGCAGACCCCCGTGATCCTTCCTGCACCATGCGGGCGTACGACCTGGCCGAACCAAGGACCAAGCCAGGCACGTACACCCCCGAGGTAGAACTCTGGAGAGACAATTCGTCGGAGTTCTTCCTGTCCGACTCATGGCCCCTGGGAGGAGCCCAGGAGGTAGAGGGGACAGGCGAGGAGGATCGGGCACTCCCACTAGTCTTCCTGGCAGAACCAAAGTAGCAGCAGGCTGGGAGTGGCCACCAACCCTGGTCGAGGAGAAAGTTTTCGCCTGGGCAAAGCGTTCTCCCGAGGAGAGTGGAGCAGCTCATGTGAGTCGAGCCATGCACTCGGCTCACCCGAGCCAGGCTGGCCACGTGAACGTGGTCGGGGGCTGGGAGGAGTCAAGAGCGTGGCTGGCTGGCAAGAACTTGTGCTGTCCTCTGGACGCGCCCCAGTCTTCTTCGAGGCCGAAACCTCTCGGGAAGACTGAGCTGGGGACCTCTTCTCTACCTCACCAGGTGTCCGGACCTGAGGGACCCGCGCACCTTCCCGGGAACCTGGCTTGGCACTCAAACAAGTACCAGCAGGAATGGTCAGGGCACCTGCATGCCTAGACTCTTTCTCCCATCCTGTCCCCGAGTCCATATGGAGAGAGATTGCTCCTGTACCAGACCAGGGTGCTCGGGATCTTCTAAGAGACCCAAGTACTCTCCTCAGAGACCCGAGTACTCGGAGCGGCTCGCGAACGAGTGTCCAACACGGTCCCGCCGGCCTTAGAAGCAGGCTTCTTCAGCGCAGCAGAGGGAGTGCAAATCGCAGTCTGCATACCCTCAGCTCTCAATACAACTGACCCGGAGGTCAATGCATCTGTTCCCTGGTCTGTGGACCGGGAAGAGCCAACTAGAGATCCCACTATCTTCCCTGTGGAAGGAGGCAGTCCCTTAGAAGTCTCGATGAGAGACTTCTTGGGGGGGGAGTAGAGGCAGGCTTCTTCTTCAGCTGGCGAGCCTAGGAAGAAGAGAGAGCAGACGACGACGAAGACAAAGACGAAGACGATGACGACCTTCCTCAATCTCTTCTTTGACTTCTTCTTTGTCATCTTCCTCAGGATGGCAGTCAGGTCCCCCATCCACGAAGGAGCAGCAGAAGACACAAGTGCAGCCAGGGGGGCCAGGGAAGCAGGTGCAACCTAGGTAGCGGAGACGGTGCTCGGGCCAGCAGCTACCTGGCAGGTGCAACAGCACAGGAGCCAGGAAAGCCAGTAGACAAAGCCAGGGTTGGAGGGACAGGTGGAGCATGGGAAGCCAGGCCAGGCCGAGAGTCAGGATAGCCAGGAGCTGGAACCGTGGTCAGGAGCAAGCGTGGGCCGGCAACAGGAGCAGGCATGGACATATAAGGTAACGACAGAGTCACCATATGCGTGGGACCAGGCAGGGATATCGGAGCTAGGAAACCAGGAGGCAGCGATGCGGAAGGGAACGTGGCAGGAGCGGCCAACACCTGGGTGTCCAGGTGCGAGGCCACCATCACAGGAAGCTTTATAAATGATGACATGGTGACGGTTGTGGTGGTGGATGCGGTGGCTGCGTGGGTCGCCACTGGAGCGCCTGACAAATGGGATACCAAGCCCTCCAGTGACGGAACGCCAGGAAGACCCAGGCGCAGCCAGGCAGAGGCGAGATCAGGTACCTGGCTACCAACAGACACTTCCACACTCAAGCCTAAGGACAAAGTCAGGTTAAAGAGGGAAGCCTCTGCTCACTCCAGGGGAGGATGTCCTGAATGTCCGCTCCCCTGCCGCCTTCCACACCCGATGAAACGAATGATTAAGGGGAAGGGGGAGCCAGCAAGAAGGGGAAGCTTGCTGGGAGGGAGAAACGATCCCGACGGATCAGCCACCACGGGAGTCGTTGGGGGCGTTACCCTCAGAAGACGCCTTGGCCGCTTTCCTAAGGTATCGTCTCCTCCCCTCAAACTTCACCCACTGCTCGGCCTACCAGGAAACACACTCCGAACAGGGAGAAGCGCATGAACACACACGTCCTCTGCTGGTGGGGCAGAGGGCTTGTGGGTCCAAATCAACACTAGATCTGAAAGTGTTACATTTCTTGCCTCCCACCCCAGGACACACACGCACGGGGAAGGAGGGCTTAAGGGATTTAACCATATTCATCATCAACCAAAAAACAAGAAAGATCCCACCGGAAAAAAAGCTCAAAGGCAGTCAGGGCAGAGAGCGAGTGACACACGTCTGCAGCACATGACAGCCGAAAGCAAATTGGAATGTTTACATCCAGGCAGGCGGTACTCCCTCCTCCCAGACGGTAGTTAACTGCCTAACAGCCTTGTTCGAAAGTTCAACGGCTGTTTCCAGCCTACGCTGAAAGTAATTCTTAATGTAAAGGACTGACGGCTTGTATATCGTGTCAGAACAAAGAAGTGATTTGGGTGAATCAAGTGTAAGTGAAAGCAAACAGGTGAAACATAGTGAAAAAGAAAAATCAACTAAGCCCGGTCTCAGTGGCACATCAGGGAAGTCAGTGGAAAGTGAACCCGTCTCCCACCCGATAACCCACCACCATCCCCTCCCTCACCTCTCTACTGCCTCACCAGCGCTGTCCCGAACACTCACTCGACTCAAGATTCTCTTTTGATTTTTTATTGTTCCTGTATTGCATTTGATTATTTTTATATTGTATTGTTAAATTTATTCTTTTACTTTTTTACGTGAATTGTTACTGCCTTGATGTTATGCAGTGAATTTAAAAGTATTTCTACAATGAATAAGTATGAAATTCACTGATCGGGATTATGAGAGAGAGAGAGAGAGAGACGATGTTGATAGTTTAAAATGATGAGCCATGAGACCAAGTAAATTAGGTGTAACCACAACAAACCTCCAAGATGTGGGAAAGGAAGGAGGAGCTAGAAGAATAACTATAAATGAAAAGGTCAGCAAAATTGACCTGATTTGTCCTTGCCAAAAGTGGGAGTTGAAATTGAACCATTAAGATTAGACTAGTCGTCCTCAAAGAGGCGGAGTTTTATTCAACATAGGTCCAGAGTTCATTCTGATCAATTTTTAATGAGAGTTAACTTAAACCCCATTTGGGTAGAGTCTGTGTCGCTCTCCTCTCTGAAGTAAGAGAAATTTCTAAGTCCAGTGTGGCTGGCCGTGTGAAATAGTTTAGTGTTAAGAATAAATATGAAAAACCGTGCCCGGCGAATCACTTAACCCCCTCCTGAAAAAGAAAGCATTAATAGACAATTTCAACCTAACTTACCGAGTCCCCTGCGTTACTATCAAGTGAAAGTCAACAGACAGAAACGGAGTCATTCATATGTGGTGCACACGCAATAACAAATAAAAAAGTGCACCGCATAACATTTACATACATACAGTACAATAATGTTTTCACTGTCTCTTCTCCTTCCCTCAATTGAATGCTCCCTCCCTTACCTCAAGTCAGCCGTGCATCACCGCGGTGACGTAATTTTGTTCATCTTTTATGTTAAACTTTGTGAAATGCTTTATTCTCTTATTTATTTTGTTGAATATGGTTATCACAAACGATATATTGTGCATGCGCTTAAAATAATTGTATTAAAGTGGGTACAAAGGGTTATGGGAGAAATTCTTGAGTGTGGGAGAAATTAATTGAATTCCCATTATTCCTTATGGAAATATTCGGATCGACATACAAATTGGAATCTGGAACGAATTAAATTCGTATGCTGAGGAGCTACTGTATACACACCTGAGGTCCTTTACATTAGGAATTACTTACAGCGAAGCTGGACACGGCTGTTAAATTCTTGAACAAGGTGGTTAGGTAGTAACTACCGTCAAGTATGCGGGAATACCCGCCTGCTTGGATGTAAACATTCCAGTTTGCCTTTCGGCCCAGGTTCAGATTGAGGAGTGGCATGAGGCAGGCATAAAAATATAATGTAAAGGACCTCAGGTTTGTACAGTTAGGAAAATACAATTTAATTTTAAAAATTGTGATTTGTTCTGACACAATTTACAAACCATCAGTCCTTCACATTAGGAAGACTCACTGGTTGGAGGGAGGACTCTGAGTGAGTCTCTTGAACTGACTGGAGTTCTGCACACCTGGGCTACTCCTCCTGGTCAAAAGAGCGAGGAAGAGTACCATGCCTCTGACATATTGATTGGAGTGTAGGACCTGCGAGATAAAAAGTCAGATACTGGATCTTTTCTTTGAGAAAACATAACTCATACGAAATAGGCTGGGAAGAATCTAAGAGTCAGAGGCAGTAAGGAAAACCTGAGATAGGGTTTTCCTTATGCCAGAGTCTCCTTCCTCCCCTTGCTAGAGGAAGGAGTGGAATTGCTTCTATGACTCTAGAAGAAAAATAGAATGGGTGCTCAATGTGTAGTCTTATCGTATCAGACGCCAGATCCAGCAAGTGTCGGTTCGAGTCCTATTCTCATCCTGAATGAGAAGTATGAGGACGAGGAAGGAGGAGGAAGAGAGGCCAGTCACTCTTGGGATCCTTCTCACTTTCAGAACCAACACCTTAGGTGAGATGCTACCTGTTCTCTTGAAGGAGCCACGTAAGAAAACACAATTTGTTTAGCAGCCACCACAGGACCAAGTACCTCCTTTGATCGCTTCACAAAGCCAGCAGAAAGATGTGTCCTTGGACACTTCTTCCTTGGGAGAGATAGTACTAACAAAAGCGTCGACAACATCCAGGTTAGGAATGTCGAACCTTTTCGAAAAGTACCGCAGCTCCCTAATAGGACAAAGCAACGACTGATCTGGATCACTGATACAAAGTCCAGGGAGGAGGAGAACAAGAAGGACTTGAACCTGACAAAAGATGCCGATGGATTCGGAGTCCACTTACGACATTCATAAAGGGGTCGAGGTCTTGATCCCCTTCACCTGTTCCTCCATCTTCTACACGAGATGAGAGA
Organism: Macrobrachium rosenbergii; assembly: GCF_040412425.1. Classification (NCBI taxonomy): domain Eukaryota; kingdom Metazoa; phylum Arthropoda; class Malacostraca; order Decapoda; family Palaemonidae; genus Macrobrachium; species Macrobrachium rosenbergii. The sequence goes on along the minus strand of NC_089756.1, from coordinate 4,437,756 downwards.
TGGCCCTAAAAGGGTACAGCTCTGTCTGACGATTCTTGTAAGGGCGTGTGCAGAGCACGAGATAGGAACCCTAAACAAGTCACATGCCACCCAGGGAACAGTTCCCTGGGATAGCAAGACCAACAAAGCTTCTCATCAGTAGCTAAATCTCGACTGAGGAGAAAAAGGCTACTGCAGTTAGAAGACTAGGTCACAAGGCCCTACGCTCTTCACAACTGAAATGGAGAGAAGCAACCCTTGGCAGAGAACGCGAGGAAGTCCAGACTTGAAGAGTGACTCTGACCCGAGGAGAAGTTCTGTCAACAACGCCAACCAGTGAAGACGGATCCAGTCCACGGAACAGTGTTGCAGAGGACTACAAGAGATATCCAGCTATATCTGTTGCCGCTCGTGAGAAAGCCTATGCATGCAAGGAAAGCTGGAAAGTCTCCCAGTCCTTAACACACAGGGATATACTGCCTGAAGAACTGCTTCTTGTGTAGCTTTTACAGGATGTTGGGTCCAGAAGAAGTCTTCTTGATGTCTTGGAAGCAGAGCTATCAAGTTGGGCAAAAGGTGAAGTCTTCCAGCATTTGTCTGTAACTCGGGGCGAGCAATGCTTGTGAACCCCTAGCGAAACAGACAAATACAGTGGGAAAAAGTACATATTGATGTTTCCCGTAAAGACAGCATGCCTCTCCGCAGCATCCCATGGGTCTGGTACAAAGGAGTGAGAAAACTACCGACTTTAATGTGCTGGGAGGCAAACAGGAAGACGTTAGGGATCTCTCAGTCAAGCAGTCTCTACGTGAATCTTCGTGAAGAAAAGAGTGAAGAGCATGTTCCGTCCTGATCACTCAAACCCGAGGCCGAACTCACTTACCAATACATCCCCACCGGGAATGTATCTGGCTAGTTAAGCTATCGAGTGCACTATAAAACACTCAAGTACCTTCAAATGTTGACAGGTGAAACAGGATGAAAAACGATTCCCTTGTTTGTCGACGTATGCCACTTCACCGAAACCACCGAGTGGCACAAAACTCATCATGAAATTCTCGAAAGGTCAAAAGGTGGCTTGAGTTCAGGATGTTGATAAGAAGGTATCAATCATCTCGGTCATATACCTTCAAGACAAAGTCTTACAGATGTGCGCCTATTCCTCGATTGGTGAATCTGAGAGTAGACACACGACACGAGGAGAATATGCAAGCATATTTGAAGGTTCCCTCAATCAAGCATTAGCCTGACTCTTTCCTCATACTTCAAAGAAGAAAAAAGGATGGAGGACTGGAAGCAGACCTCCTTCATTCTCCACCATGGGGAAGCTTCTGCAAGATAACAGGATACCAAGACGATTAGCTCTAGCCGGGCTGGCATTTACCGAATCAGGAGCACAAGAGAGGAAGCGGGATGGAATTCTGATCAAAAGAATTGCAGAGACCCAAGGGAAGTATATACTTCTCCAGAGGGAATCCATTCCCAGGTCTCAGCAATGTCGCTGCCAGGTCCAGAGACTTGACAAGTATCATTTCATCCAGGCATCTGCAGTAGAAGAACTTCTGCCAGGTCTATACTTCTTCCTCTCTTCCCTTCTGCCCTCCTTCCTTATGGAAAAGAGGGTGGAAAGAGGCACTCTTATGAACACTTTCCCAGAATGGAAGCTGAGGGCTGTGTGTTTCTGCAATCTTCTTCCAAAGCCTGGGACTTTTTAGGAGTTGAGATGACTAAGACCCAAAGGCCTCGGCCATTGTCTGAAGGACAAGGCAGTGCCCTGGTGCAAACCTTGATTACCGCAGTATCTGGCAAACCTCCAAAAGAGAAAGGCATAACCAAGTAATGGTTCGTTCCTAAGGGTCAAGCCAACTCGGGACTTATGAAACCAGAGATCCGAATTAGGACAAAGTCCTTTTTCTTAGCATCAGAATTGCCCACAGATTGCCGCCTAGTGTAGGAAGACCCATCCCCAGACAGGACCAGTCTCCAGAAGGCAGTGTTCTCTACAGGAATGGTTGTATCTGGGAAGAGAAAGCCTAAAAGTGAAGGACTGTGGATCCATCAGGAGACTGTCTGGAGGAAACCAAGAGGTGTCCTACAAGTTCGCCGCCTTTTGTTGCAGAAGAGAATACCCTTTACAGCAAGGAAAAGCAGAGAGAGAACCCAGTCCAGATGAAGCAGTCAGAACAACCTGCAGTCGGCAAGACCCCTCCAAGGCAAGAAGAATTCGTATTCTGTTGAGGCAGGGGAGGAGTTTGGTGTCTTGACCTAAATGAACTCCTTGTCCGAATTAAAGTATTTATCTGGTCGAGAACACTCTCCAAAGCAAGGACCATGGCAGCCCCTGAAACTCTCAGCCCCTTCGGAAACTGCAAGGGTTGCGAGTGATGAAGATTATTCATTGGGGGAGCCACGGTCCTGTCCCGGGGATCCTTGCGCCAATTCGTCTCCAAGAAACGAGGGCGATCGTAACTTGAAGAGGAAGACCCTCGTTGCTTCCGAAGCGTGAGACTACTGTAGCTCTCTCCCTGGAGGGAGACCTTGACAGATCCCAAGAAACCCTCCTCAGCTGCCTGGTTGTGCTATGAGACAATCGCGGGACCAACACCGAAAGCACGCCAGGAAGTCGAACTCCAAAGAAAGACAAATTCACCAGAGCTCTCTCTGTCCATCTTGCACCTCTTTGGAACAACCAAGAGGAAAAGAGAACAGGTGAGGAGAAAGAGTACCCCTACCTGTCCTGCCAGGAAGACCAGCAGGAGAGGGAGACCCTGAGCAATAATCAACTGAAGGAGATGATTGCCACACGGGGAAGTGGAGCGCTTGTGCTGTGGCAAAGTGCTTTCGTGGGAAGAGCAGAAAGTTCACTCAAACAGTGCCAAGAATCTGACTCAGAAAAATCGAACAGGGCCGAGCCGAGCTGGACCAAGCTGAACACGCGAATGCGATCCAGACTGGGTCATAAGAGGTGGACTGGGAGGCAAGCAGGGTGAGCCGAGCCAAGCCAGTCTCGCGAACCCAGTCAGATCTGGACAGGGCAGAACTTGTCTGCCATGAACTAGCGCTAATTTTCTGAACTCTAAACTCCTCGAGGACAAGTCCCCTCAAGAAGAAGGTTTGAAGGGGGAATTCTGTGTCTGCTATCCTGCATGCTCGAACCCTAAGGTTCAAGACACGAGGATGAAACCCAGCCAAGCAACCGAAGCAGCTGGCAGGCAGCATCAAGACACCTGGGCATCTCTGCACCGAGACACCTGGAACTCAGCACTTTCTCTCGTCCTGTGCCTCTTGCCAGGAGAGCACTCATGGTTCATAGAATTCGAGCGACCTATGAGACTCCCAAAAATCGGAAGCAGCCGCTTTCGGTTTCCTAAGATTCTGAAAAGAGCCAGGCACAGAACCAGTCTTAGACACAGACTTCTAAGACTGGCAACGAGGGCGTGGCCTCTCGAGGTCGCGCTCTCACGGCCCGTGAAAAGCGAGACCCCAGAGGAGAATGCGAATCGGTTCCTGCCCAAAGGCAGGAAGAGCAAACGGGAGAAAATTGCCTCCCAGAAGAGAGGCAGTCCCTTAGAAGTCCTGCAGGACTCCTGAAGGGAACCCCTTCTCTGCTTCTTCTGGTGTTTGAACTGACAAGATTGAGACACCAGGCTGGGAACCCAACCGAGCACTGGTAAGCACTTGGGGAGCGCTTGTAGTGCTGGCAGGAAGAGCTGAGACACCTGGGTGCCTTGGTCCTTTCTCTCGCGCACTTGGAGCAGCTTGCAAATGAGCGCCTGAAGCAGCTCCTATCTTAGAGGCGGAGCCTCTAGGACTGGGAATGGGAGCACAAACCGAGGAATGTACACCCGCGGCTCCCAAAACACAAAACCCAGGGGTATATGAATTGGTTCACCAACCCGAAGGTCGGGAAGAGCCAACAAGAGACCCACTGTCTCCTTGGATGGAGGCAGTCCCTTAATGCCCAAAGGACCTCAAGGGGGAGGAAGCAGCCTTCCTCTCCTTCAGCCGACGGAGGTCTATCCGGGTTCCTGGAACCCCCTCGAACCTCAAGAGAGGAAGGGAAGAGGCAGCAGAAGACAAAATCGAAGATAAGCTGAAGACGGCGGCTACCTCCACAGGGCGACTTCCTTCATCTTCACTCCGGCATCTTCTACAGGATGGTAGACATGAAACATCGTAACCTACAGGGCAGGTAGGCAGGATCACAACGGAAGCAGCCCAGGACACGACCACTAGGAGAAGCAGCAGGCATGATCAGGAGCTAAAGCAACAGCCAAGAACATCACATGAACGTCATCTGCAGTGACAGGAGCAATCATGACTGCTACAGCAGGAGACCAGGAGGAACCGCCCAGAGACTTGTTGCCGAGTCAACAGTAGCAATAACACAGGAAGCACAGCAGGAGCAGACTGACCACAGATACTCCAGAGGTATTGCCACAGCATACATTAAGGCCAGAAATGACAGCGATCGATCCACATCAGTGGGAACAGAGTCGGAACAATCCTGACATGCATCTATGCCATTCCAACCAGGTACTGTGGTCGATCCCAAAGCAAACACTGTATGAACGTCAGGACTACTTCAGGCAAAGATATCCCAACTGAGATATCCAGCCAACCACTGCTGCACCTACGGTGCTCACTGTCAACCTGAAAGAAAAAGCAAAGATGATTAGTAGAGGGAGACTCCTATGGCTCCAAAGGGGACTGCCCTACGAAGTGGGAGGAGGCCCCTGAGAAGAGGTCACCGGACTGCCCGCGCCTCCATCTCGCGGTCTTCGCCCGATGAGCAAGCGAAGGAGAGAGATCTCTCAAGAAGGAGAGATAGAAGAAGAACCTACAGGGGAAGACAAGGAAAGAGGGGAGGCCACCAAGGGTGCCATGGAAACAAACTTACTGATGATGGCCGCAACTCTTCCACAGCACAGGCAGCAAAAAACAACACTCAGCACAAGTAGAAAGGGAATAGACATGGCCTTGTACACAGAGGGCGTGAGCACAAGAAGGGAAGCGAACTTGTTATGTCCTGATCAATGAAAGAGAGCGAAGTTATTACGTCCCAATCTAATATATCCGAAAGTACAGGGGAACGCCTTCAGTATCTAATTAAAGGGCTACTGGAAGAGAAGCATTACCACTCGATTATGCCCCTCTAAATACGCCCTTGGCTGTCAAACCCAAGACACAAATGCAGGGGACAATGGCCTAAGCCAGCTATCACAAATTGTGGGTTTGTATATGTTAATAAATATCAAACACACGCAATATATACACAAAAATACATAAAGATCCCACCAGGATAAATGAAGAGCTTATCAACAGTCAGGCAAAGAGATCAAAAACACGTCTGCAACGCATGACAGCCGAAAGCAAACTGGAATGTTTACATCCGAGCAGGGGGGTATTCCAGCCTACCTGACGGTAGTTACTACCTAACCACCTTGTTCAAGAGTTTAATGGCCGTGTTCAGCTTCACTCTAAGTAATTATAATGTAAAGGAACAATGGTTGTATATTGTGTCAGAACAATTGGAATTTTACATTTTATCTGTAATCAAGTAAACATAAAATATCCTGTAATTATTTCAAAAGGGCTTTTAATAAGTTACTAACAATGTTTATAACTGTTCCTGTTGTAATGAAAAAGAACTGACATAACTGCATGGATACATCAAAACCTGATCTTCCTTAACCTATAATAACGTAGGGTGCCTCATCTTACTGGACTAAGGGGCTTAGGTGAAGCATCCTATCTGACTAGGAGTAATGTCAGAGGCTGCCAGTATATAATCAAAATACATAAATGCTGGCAACATATCTTAAAGACCAATCTGAAATAAACCTATTCATTAATGTATACAGCAACAGATCAACAAACAAATGTCATAATTTAAGCAAGACAACATCATCTCAGCAACTGGTCACACCCAACAGAGATGTACTGCCAATTTAAAATTATAAAACAAAAGAAATAACACTGAAATAAATTAAGCAAAAGTGGCCTCTTTATGAGACAGGCCTAGGCTAGGCTAATACAGTAAGGAGCGAATGCAGAGTAGGGGGTCAGGGCTACTGTAGACCTAGTAAGCCTTTCAGAGGGAATATGGTATATCTAAGCCGGCTGTCCGTGGTGAACTAGACTATGGCAGTTGACATTTTTCTGTATAGCTTTACCTGCTGAACAAGAACTTAAAGTAATATTTTGTCATTCAGCTGTAATTAAGCTGTAAATTATCTTAGAACTGTAGCTGACGGTAAAGGTGACCCGTTGGGAATCGGGGTTTTGGGTGGGGTAAAACACTTTCCAGAATAGCTAACGGTAAAGGGGACCCATTGGGATTCAGGGCTTTGGGTGGGGTAAATAACTTGGGAAAAGGTTTGGGCACCTTATTGTTGTATTTCCTCTTATATATGTCATTTGGAACACGAAAAACAAGTGTAAAAATAAGGGCGAATAAATGGACAACGGGAGCAGTTTCAAAAGCACTTTTCATGTATTACTACTACTACTGATTCCAGGCCTTGTCACGCATGCGCGGTCTTACAGGGGAGCTCGATGGCTCTAAGCTCTTCAACTGAGAGAGTAGTATTCTAAGCCGGTGTTCCGCAGTGGGTTAGACTGTGGCAATTAACGTTTTCCTGTTATTTTACTTGCTTTACAAGAATTTAAAATAGTATTCTTTTTACATTTTCTGTAACCCCTGTTGCTAGCGCGCGCAGTGCAACACTGCCGCCTGCAAGAACATACGAGCTTGCCAAGAATATTTCAAAATGCGGATAAGACACGAAGCACCGTTCTGCCACCCCCAAACTGGAAGCAGAAATGGTAATATTTTGCCGGTCGGCTGTAGCTAAACTGTAAACTTTGTTTACCATTTACATTTCTTCGCCCCAACCGAAAGCTTCGAATAGTGTCCAGTCGAGCTAGACTATGGCAGTTGATGTTTTTCTTTGTTATTTTACTTGCTTTACAAGAGTTTAGGGTAATATTTTGCCGGTTGGCTGTTGCTAAACTGTAATTTACCTTTCAACTGTATAGGTCGGTGCATGGGACCAGTTGGTACCATCATGTAGCCTTCAAAGGTCCAATTTAGTTATAGCTGGGCGACAAAATATTAGGTAATTCTAAGCCAGCTGTCTACGGTGAGCTAGCCTATGGCAATTGACGTTTTCCTATATTATTTTACCTGCTGAACAAGAATTTAAAATAATATTTTGTCGGTCAGCTGTAACTAAAGTGTAATTGACCTTTGAAAGCTGCACTTCTGTACCAGTGGGCAGAGAGAACCACCAGTGGGTCGCACACAGCTCAAGGTTAAATTACAGTTTAGCAGCAGTCGACCGGCAAAATATTACTTTAAACTCTTATAAAGCAAGTAAAATAACATAGAAAAACGTCAATTGCCATAGTCTAGCTCCACTGCACACTATTCGGAGCTTTCGTAAACAGGAAACAAAACATTACCATTTCCGCTTTCAACTTGGGTGGCCTCTATAGGTCGCGTGGCATAACGGCACTGCGCGCCTTACCTGCATTTTTAAAGATTACTGCAAGCTCATATGTTCTGGCAAGAGGTAATTACTTTAAATTCTTGTTCAGCAAGTACAATAACATAGGAAAACGTCAACTGCCAGTCTCTTGTAGTTCTCGCTAAGTGCAGAAAGCCGGCAACTGCAGTGCTGATTGGTGAACCAAAAGCTAGTGCATGTGCGTTAAGGCTTAGAATCAGTAGTATTAGTAATGAATGAAAAGTGCCTTTGGAACGGCTCCCACAATCCATTTATTCGCCCTTCTTTTTACGCTTGTTTTTCGTGTTCCAAATGACATATATAACAGGAAATACAACAATAAGGTACTGAAACCTTTTCCCAAGTTATTTACCCCACCAAAAAACCAAAATTCCCAACGGGTCTCCCTTACTGTTAGCTATTCTCGAAAGGATTTTACCACACCAGTTCTAGGATAATTTACAGCTTAATTACAGCTGAGCGACAAAATATTACTTTAAATTCTTGTTCAGCAGGTAAAGTTTTATAGAAAAATGTCAACTGCCATAGCCTAGCTCACTGCGGACAGCCGGCTTAGATCTACCAAATATTACTTTAAATTCTTGTAAAGCAAGTAAAATAAAATGGGAAAACGTTAACTGCCATAGCCTAGCTCACCGCGGACAGCCGCCTTAGAATTACCGGGAGTATAACCTAACCAGATTTATCTTTCCCTAACCTAACCTCAGATGCCATGTCCTAAGCTGGCCGGGGAAAGGGCCTCCAACCCCTCTCGACCCTTCAAGTAATTTGTGATCAATTATTCTGCATTTCACTCTAAGCGCGCTTAAAACAACACTAGGTCTACTCCAGTATTGCTAAGAAGTGCATGATTTTATTTTAACCAGTTGTCCTGGATTCACACCGTTATGCCTGATTTCTCAATAAGTCTAGGTCACTAGGTAATGCATAAGGAACCAGGTGAACTAAGCTATGCTTGAAATAGAACTATGGGCTTTTAGTTTATGAATAGGAATAACCTAAAATTAGCCTGGGGCACAGTAAAGTAATTAAGACAAGGTACTAAACCTGGTTCTGCGTTTAGGTAACCTTGGTAATTAAGCCTATTGTCTTAAGCTTCGTCAACCTTGACGTAGTCATAGACTGGCCACCTCAGTTACGTTAACGCCCAGGCCTATGTATTGCCCTCAGGTTATCTTACGTGCCCCAGGAGGGCCTAACCCATATAAATGATCCAGAAATCAAAAATGACTTACAAACAATAATTCTCAGATAGAGGCTTTTAAATAAGGCCACTTCAACGACAGGAAACTTACGCCAGGTTTCGTCAGCCCTTCTGACCATGTACTGTTCGCCGATGTTCAGCTTTATATCATCTCCCTTCTCTTCTTTATCCTCTTTTTCTTTATCGTTGTCAACGATCTGTATGGGTTCATTTTCCTTATCGGCCCCGCAACTGGGCTTCGTTGGGGGTGTCTCACTGGGTTTGGGTTCGGTGTTAGTCGCCATAGTAGCCATTGTTTACTAAACGTTACGAGCCTACAACATTTTCGTCTCCCGCCAAATCTGACAACAGGCCTAATAAATTCTGTCATATTTCTGTAAGGAACTGCATGAATTTTTCTATTAAACTTTGCATCTGTGAATTTCGATGTCAATTAAAAATTCAATCTACATTTAGAATGTCTTTTGATGATTTAAATTTCGTAAACGGAGGTAAACAGCTGTGGAGAGACGAACCAATCCTCTAGACCTGGAATGCTTCAGTAATTTATTCTTAACACTAATTTTGATATGGGACACAGACTCTCCGGGGATTAAAATTATACCTAATATAAAAAAATGCTTATCGACAACAGGCTTGATAAATTCTTCATTATTCAGTGCCGAACTGTGTGAATTTTTCATAAAACTACATCTGTGGCTTTAGATGTCAAGGAAAAATTCAGTCTACAATTAGAATGTCCCTTGATGCTGTAAATTTCATAAAAGGAGGAATACAGCTGTGCAGAGACGGACTAATAATAGTTTATTCTTAACGTTAATTTTGATCTAATCTTGATATAAAACAGACTCTTCGGCCATTGAAATTAATTTTAACCTGCTTGTTCCACAAAATGTGATCTTGCATGTCTGTAGATATTACAAAATAACAGCTTGCTTGTTTCTTCTTCTTCTTCTTTTAACGTGCTTTGCTTGTTTAATAAATATTAATTTTAGTCTATGTTTTTCCGGTATTCATTTCAGCTAAACATGATGTGTTCTTGCC
>NC_089756.1:4385497-4422997 GCF_040412425.1 Macrobrachium rosenbergii | reverse complement strand
CTGCTTATTTTAGACGTGGGCATTTTCTTGCAATATAAATATGTATATGTAATAAATTGGAACTTAATGGAGACAGAACTGAGGGTATGCTATTTGGATCTGACAGTGCACTACGAAAATATAAACTCTTCAAAAGAATAACTATTGGTTCGTCAACAATAAATATTGTAGCAGCAGTAAGGAACTTTGGAGTATTTATAGATAATAAATTGTCGAAAAGAACCATATAGGCTACTCTATTGCATATTACAAAAGCCTGTAACTATCATATTAGAAACATTGCATTTATGAGAAAATACCTAAATGAAGATACTCTGAAAACAGCAATTTGCAACCAAATGCTTTCGAGGCGTGACTACTGCAGCTTTATATACTACGGTCTCCCTAACTCCTACTAAGAAAATTGCAAGGAGTACAAAGTAGGGCTGCCAGGTTAATGAAAGGTCTATGTTCCTGTGACAGTATAACCCCAGCACTAATTGAGCCATATTGGCTCCCAGTTAAAGCTAGAATAGAATATAAAATACCTCTTACAGTCTTTAAAGCGCTAAAATATGGTGAACCAACATATCTGAAAAACTGTTTGAGCTTCTTTAGACCTGAAATGAATATTGTAATCAGACATGCATATGAGCCATATAGGCTATTTGAACCTAGAACAAATTGTTAGTCAGACGAGGGAGCATTCATACACTGCGCACCAAGACTGTTCAGCAAAATACTGAATACAGTACTGCCTGAAGTGAAGATCATACAAGAAAGCAAATTTAAAAAAGAACTAAAGACTCCTGTTCTGCAGGAGCTATGATACTGACAAGAAAACACCAAAAGACAATTATAAAATATAAGAAGCATCTTATTTTGAAAGGGTTTTTGGACTAAGTGCTAAATGCACCATTGCCTCAATGCACCAACACTAGTCTTAATGCACCATTCATCATGGTCTGAATGCACTGAGTATCTGGTCCCAATGCAGCACTTGCTAGTTAAAGTGCTTCTTTCCTTGTGGTCCCAATGCACTAATTTAATTCACATAACACTTGCTCTTTGGGGAACTTTATAGGTATCTATATTCATTTTGCAGGATTATTTTCCTTGATATAGTGAATCATTTATAAAGTCTGAATACAGTAAATATTACAGAACCAACAGATACATTATAATATGAGAAGATTAAAACTAACCAATTAAAATGCATTATTCCTTATGGTCCCAATGCACCAACTTAATTTCACTTAACACCTGCTCTTTGGGTAACTATATAGGTAACTGTATATACAGTATATTCGCTTTGCAGGAATATTTTCTGTGGTAAATTGAATTATTTTAAAAAAGTGAATAAAAATAGAATATTACAAAACCAGCAAACACATTATGCTATGAGGGAGAAGTCTAAAACTTCATTACCATGCTAGGTAGTTACCTCTTAATTTAAACTACAAGCCTAACCATTTCTGAATAAAAGTAGAATATTACAAAACCAACAAGACACTTTAAGACTAATGCCAGAAAAATTCATATCCTATAGACTAAGCTGGAGTGTATAAAAAAAATATATATTGATATCAAATATGATGAAAAGGATGAATGATATAAAAGCTTTAGTAAAGAAATAAGACTATTCTTTAAATTACTTAATAACTACTTTTAACAAGCTAAAATCTTTGAGATTTAACCAGTTTCTAGTACGAATGACAAAAATTTGATACCAGAATCAACCAGACAGCAAGTGCATTTTTATGCAGCGTGGTGCATTCAGACTATTTACAAAATGGTGCATTCACACTAAGTGGTTGGTGCATTTAGACCAGGCTGGTGGTGCATTCAATCTAGGCTAATGGTGCTTTCAGTCTGGTGCATTCGGGCAGCGGTGCATTTTGTCTAGTTTCCTTTTGAAGGTGTACAAGGGCCTGCCAGAGAGGGAATCATCCTTGTGGAGGGCTGTGTATAAAACCAAAGTGAACTGAGTGAAGTAATTAGCTCAAGCATATAGGCTGTACTGTACTGTTCAGTACATTTAGAGTTTTTAACTAAATATCAGTATTTTATTGATATAATTCTAAGGCAGCAGATATTAATGCTTGTGGAACTTACATGTATATGAATCTTGAGGATTATGTACTTAAGTACACAAACTACTTATTTCAGTGTACCATTATTTATGTTGGAAGAAAAAAATTAATGAATCAGCTTTGATCACCTAGCTTCTTACATTTTCACCAAAGTTATGCTCAGTATTTTGCTCAATTTTTTAGATTGGCACATTTAACTGTGTTCAGCATGCAGTACTCTGCATACACTACCATCATATGACTTGTGGCAAGATTTAAAGTCTTGCAGTTATTATAACAAGTGATTTTTGTACGTTAGACTGGTTAGCCTATGTTAACCTGTTTAAATTTAGCACCCCCATGAATGTTAATTAATATAGTTGGAACATTAGATACTATATAGCCTAATATGTAGATAATTCTATATCTTACCGCTGTGTTATAAGTGAAAACAGTTACCATCCCAATAAAACTTAAGTTTATAAATATACATATGAAGTACCATTGTAATAAAAAGCATAGACATTTTTTTTTAGGTTAACCTCAATGTGTCATTTTGATTATCCATTTCTGTTTACTTTTTACTATACTCTCAGAAATTAGAAATTATAGTAATCTTCTGCATAATTGTTGACAGCCCCAAAGACTTTTTAATCTTATTCCTTTATATTTTAATGCTTTATAATAGGGTTAAATGGAATGAAGCATATAACACTAGAAAGGCAATATTGTACTGTATATTGTAGTTTTGCCTGGGAGAAAATGGTATAGCAAATGTTTTTTATGCAGAACATGGGAGTTTTTGTTTGATTACTAACTTTAAGCTCCTCATTCTAACCTTGCAGTCCTAATCATTGTGTCTTTTTTTAACATGATGCAATAAATTGCAACTGTTCATGTTTAAAATGAGGCCATAATCAGTATCTTTGCATAGAAAATTAACATGAAAATTACTGCACAAACACAGTATGTACTAGTGTACTACGTGTGTTAATTATTGGTAAGCAGACATTGACAGGGCAGTATTCCCTCCATTCAAATTAGAGTTGTGAATTATTCAGTTCTTTGTGCACAATTTCAAAAGTTTGCAGTCCTGTATTCCTGTTTGCTTGATTAATTTGACTGTGTTTTTATCTGCTCATATTTATTATTACTATATATGAAAAAAATTTAAGGCATTTGTATTTGTATATTCCATATATATATATATATATATATATATATATATATATATATATATATATATATATATATATATATATATATATATATATATATATATATATAGGCTATGCCCTAATCTGAAATAAAGGATTTATTGTTATTATAATTATTATTATTATTATTTTTTGCATATAGTATATGAATACACCACATGGAATCAAAGATGTTATGTGTAGGTGTAATGTTGTATATAACTTTATTTGGCCATACAGATAAAGAAAGTAGTTGATCTTATTGGTACATTCTTATGTTCCTAGTTTTAGCAGATGGGAATAGGTGAGGCTCTCATTTTCTGGGGGCACTGCATAAAATGTATACCCCTTTACATATTTTGTGGATTTGGTCCATCATCATTCCTTCATTTACTGTACATTTAAGTGAGCTGGTAGGCCAGACGCAGTATGCAGTGTGGTTAACATTCTGCACTGTCCAGAAACCCACCATTATTATGGGTTTTTTATTTGCAGTATCTTTTTGTTTAATGTCTGCTGCTATTCATTTTCTTTGCATATCCTTTCTACAAGAGTGCTTTTTATATGCAATATCTTTTTGTTTAATGTGTATGCTACCATTCATTTTCTTTGCATTTCTCTGCCATTTTCATCTGAATTTGGTGTAGTGGTTGCATTTAAAATATTACTGTAGGGTTATATATAATAGAGTGATCGAATAGTTGACCAGGGCTTTATAAGGTTTGGTTGGATGCTGAAAAACTGATGGAATAGAAGAGAGGAATAAGTGATCTCTGTGTAAAAAGGTGAAGTTCATAGAGAAAACTGAGAATTATTAAGACATATTTCTCAGTTATGTGTATAGTAGGACTCTAATTGATAAAGTCCAGTAGGGGAATAACAATAGGGGTTTAGAAAGGAAGAGGATTTGTGGAAAATAAAAATTATGTAAGGTGGAAGTGAAGTGTTTGTTAGTGTGTGTAGGCTAGATGGAAGACTGACTGGGCTTTAGTGTAAAAGATTGTGTTATTAGTCAGTCATGGCTGCCCACTATCATGATGAAATGGTTGATTTGAGGAATCAAAGAATGGGCAGTACATGTAGGTGCAAAGTTGTGGGAAAAGAGAGAGCCTTGAAAGAAGTGTGATGCAGTGATGATTGGGAATAGTGATGACCAGACTGCAGAACTACTTTTTGTATTTCCTGTTATTATCTGTAATTTCTTTCAAATGAACACCATATCTTTGGTAGCTGAATTTCAAGTCAGTGGCCTCTGTTGGCTTGTCCCATATATATAGAGATTTATCTTCTGATTAATAATAATAGTAGTTGGGAGCTTGAAAGTGCTTGCAAAAGTAGTAAATGGAGAGTAAATATATATAAGCAAGTGTATATGGTGAGAGGGGTAAATGAAACCCAGGAATGTAGACCAGTGAATGTTATATAGACGGTAGGCGATTGGAAGTGATTGATTTTATACAGAACAAGTGAAGCATTGAAGGTAGCAGGCTGTGTGGTGAGTAAAAGATTGGGAAGAGACTTTGAGTATCAGTGGAACCTAAAGTGAGAATACATGAAGGCATTGTTGATCTAACTCTTTTATTGAAGTAAATTGTGGATGTTGAATGCAATTGAAAAAATTGTTGTAGCATGGAGATAAGCTGTTTGAGTTTTATATGTGGCTTAAGAAAACTTGAAAGGGTTAGAAATGTGGAGGTGTAGAAATGGTGAATCAGCAGTTAATGTATATCTGTGGCAGTGACTGTTTTGGTTTTATATATATATATATATATATATATATATATATATATTTATATATATGTGTTTTATTAAAAGGACCTCATTCAAATGGATATATAATGGAGTATTTATTCAGAAAAAATAACATTTTTTGACTAAATCCATTAGATACCATCCAGTTTGAGTGAGGTCCTTTTAGTAATATAATGCACAGAACAATTGTGTATGTGATGAAGTTAATATACAGTATATATATATATATATATATATATATATATATATATATATATATATATATATATATATATATATATATATATATATATATATATATATGTTTTATTAAAAGGACCTCATTCAAACCGGATGGCATCTAATGGAGTATTTATTCAGAAAAAATAACATTTTTTGACTAAATACTCCATTAGATACCATCCAGTTTAGTGAGGTCCTTTTTAGTAATTCTACTAATGCACAGAACAATTGTGTATGTGATGAAGTTAATATACAGTATATATAATATATATATATATATATATATATATATATATATATATATATATATATATATATATATATATATATATATATATATATATATATATATATCTATCTATCTATCATCATGAAGCTACAAATGTTGTTTAATATCCAATTCACGCTACTTGGGAACATCTCTGATGGAGTATTATCGCTGAAGGAGAATTTTATGTCATAAATGGATCAGTACCGCTGGGATCGGGACCCAGCGGTACTGCTTGAATTGGATATTAAACAACATTTGTAGCTTCATGATTGTATATAAATAACGTGTGATGATAAAATATATATATATATATATATATATATATATATATATATATATATATATATATATATATATATATATATGTGTGTGTGTGCATGTGTGCAAGTTCCTTATACACTCTGAAATGCATTGAGCAGTTTCAACCAAACTTGGTATATATACATACTTACCATCTGGGAAAGAACACTGAGGGTAAGACACCACTGACACCAAAGGGGGTGACATATGAAAATAATTGAAAACGACAGATGTTAGTGTCTAATTCATAGTTTTCTAGGCTGCTGAGATGGATGGTGACACTCCCGTTGCCCTTCAAGTCCAAATTTAGCCCTGATGGGAAAGGGGGTGGGAAGGTGGTGACGTAAAAATAACTGAAAACAACAGATATTATTTTGTAATCCATAGTTTTTGAGGTCTCTGAGAAGAATAGTGACACTCCTGACGCCCTTTAAGTCCAAGTTCAGTCCCGATAGGAACGGGGGTGGGAAGGTGATGACTTGTAAAAATAACCGAAAACTACAGATATTAGTGTCTCCCCATAACCTAATGATTCATTAATTGCAAACAAGGCCACACAAAATCTGAATACAGTAAACCCCCCGTATTCGCGTTCTCATGGTTCGCAGACTCACGCATTCGCGGGTTTCTCTGTGGAACATATCTAGCCATTTTTTGCGGAAAATTTGCTCATTTGTGGTATTTTTCACTGAGAGATATTCACTAATTACTGTTTTTTCATATAATTTTCATGAATAAATGCACTTTTTGTGATAAAACTATTAAAATACTCAGGTATAAGCATTTTTACAGGGTTTTTCTTGGTTTAAGCCATCAAAATGGGCAGTTCTAAGTGTTTTTAGAGGGGTTTTAAGTATTTGCGGATTTTAGCTATTCACGGGGGGTGTGTGGTACGCATCCCCCGCGAATACAGGGGTTCACTGTACATCACCAAAATACAGGGAAACAATCCAACAAATGACATAATGTACTGCCCAAAAACCACCGATATTGATCGGGAGTTGGCAGAAAATGAATTGATGTTACCCGCTGAGTTGTGCCTGTCAGTCCTGATGGTGGGTGGGACCCTGTCACCTACTTCTAGCAATGGTAGGGCCACCATGAAATTTGAATTTTTGTTCTCCCATGGTAGGGAGCTGTTAGGGTATGTAATTGCTTGGTAAGTATATATAAAACTTGATTTTATTATAAAAATGTCAATTTTTGAAGTCACTAAGATGAATGGTGAAACTCCAGATGCCCTTTGAGTCCAAGTTCAGCCCTGATAGTGATTGTGTGGGAGGGGGGGAGTTGAGAAGGGCATGAAAAATAAAATGTCATAAATTACAGAGAGCCTATTAGAATCTAATCCATAGTTTTCAAGATCGGTGGGACGAATAGAGAGATACTCCGATGCCCTTCAAGTCCAAGTTCAGCTCAGATAGGAATGGAGGTTGAGAAGGGGTGAAATATAAAATGTCAAAAATGCTGAGCAATGTTACTGAAGTAACTATGTTAACAGGAATGGGAGGGAGAGGGAGAGAGAAAGTTTAAAGGTTGTCATTCAGAGATTTCCTGGATGTGTGTGTATGTTTCACATACACACTGAAATGCATTGAGCAATTTCAACCAAACTTGGTATACATATGACTTACCATCTGGGAAAGAACACTGTGTGGATAAGACATCACTGGCACCAAAGGGGGGAGGTGTGGGAAGCGGTGAAATGTAAAAATTACAGAAAACGACAGACATTAATGTCCAGTCTATAGTTTTCGAGATCACTGAGATGAATAGTGACACCCCCGATAACCTTCAAGTCCAAGTTCAGCCCCAATAGGAATGGGGTGAGAAGGGGGTGACAAGTAAAAATAACTGAAAACGACAGATATTAGCGTCTAATCTATTGTTTTTGAGGTCACTGAGAAGAATAGTGACACTCCTGACGCCCTTTAAGTCCAAGTTTAGTCCCGATAGGAAGAGGGGTGGGAAGGTGGCGACATGTAAAAATATCCGAAAACTACAAATATTAGTGTTTAATCCGTAGTTTTTAAGGTCGTTGAGATAAATAGTGAAACTCCTGACGCCCTTTAAGTCCAAGTTCAGCCGTGATGGGAATTCGGTGGGTTGGGGTGAGAAGTGGTGAAATGTAAAATGTCAAAAATGCTGGGCAGTATAACTGAAGCAACTATCTTAACAGGAATGAGAGAGAGAGAGAGTTTATCGGTTGTCATTCAGGGGTTTCCAGCGCCAGTTTGTCCAGTTTAGTATATATATATATATATATATATATATATATATATATATATATATATATATATATATATATATATATATATATATATGTTTGTAACTATAAAAAATTGGTGAAATTCTATTTACAACAAAACCTTATCATTACTGTATAATAAACTTTAAGGAACTTTTTTGAGAGAACATACGGCACAGCACCGTGGCAGAAAGGAAGCACAACGTTCACCGAACAAGCAGGTCATTTCTGGGGATTACAGTACAGTATATTCAAAATGTGAGAGCACACACCCAGTCCCTTCCTCCTCCTCCTCCTCCTCCTCCTCCTCCTCGTGTTCCATGTGTGGTGTTTTGGGGACCTGACCTTCCAGTGAAAGCTTGCCATGACTCACAATGCCCCAACGTGGGACTTGATTGAATGCCTATAGGTCCTGTTGATGACTATCATTGACGTGTAGTCCCCACACACATTATATGGCTTGTGGATTTGTGATGTACTTGTCTTGTTATAAATTTGCCAAAGCATGCCTTGATGCTGTCTGTGTGTAATCAGTCTTTTGTTCATTCACGAGTAAAGGGGTTTGTATTTTATATATATATATATATATACACACATATATATATATATATATATATATATATATATATATATATATATATATATATAATTCTAATAGCCACAATGCCCTCTTAACTTCTCGAATTGTGGCTATTAGAATTACATATGTCTGGTAAAAGTGACCAGTAGATTCTACATATATATATAAATATATATATATATATATATATATATATATATATATATATATATATATATATATATATATATATATAATTTCTGACTCGCGTCAGGATCGAACTCAGGTCCTGATATGAGTCAGAAATATGTTTCTGTTCCACACGTGAGTGTGTGTTGATTATATATATTTATACAGTATATAAGAGAGAGACGGGGCGGGAGAGGGGTTAGTTAGTATAGGAGCATGTGCGCAGTAATTGTTTCAATGCCAGTATGTACCAATAGGTTTTTTTTTTTTTTTTTCATTGTCATGCGTTTGTACATATGCTGCGCAGGTTTCGGTCCTATTTTTAGATATCTGTAGCCGTGAGGCAAAACAAAAAGAAAAAAATAGAGAGAGAGAGAGGATCACCTTTCTCTTCAAAGAGTTGGGCACCATCCCAAATACCTATGATACTCATATGATACCCTCTGTCTTGACTCGCAGATGACCTGAATTAATATGATCTGGACATTTCCTTTTGGGTGTCGAATCTAGCTGCTTCTCTTAATAATAGATTTAATAAACAATATTTCTGTTTAGAAGTACTGTAGGTGGAATAGTCTGCTTAGTTCCCATAAGAACAAGGGCTGGAAAATGAGGTTTTAACTTCTGAAGAAAAAAGGTAGACTCGACTGTTTAGTTATAGAAGGTTGCACGTAGTAAAGTGATTGTGAAAGACAGGTTAGTAGTCCTAATGATGGACTAACCCCAAAGTAGGTTGATCTTGTAAAATTGTTAGGGTTGAATAAATTATATGGGGTTTCTCGAAACGGTTTTTGTAGGCTTACCTGAAGTGCAAGAAAATTTATCATAATGGTCTGACCTTGAGTTTATACCAGCTAGTATGTATGACGTCTTACGGCGTATGGTATGCCTACACGGTCTCTAGAACTTAATATTATGAAGTTTGAATCAATTATATGGGGTTTCTCGATAGGTTTTATAGGCCTACCTGAATTGCAAGAAAGATCATACCAGCAAGTATATAATGACGCCATACTGAACTCTATGGCATGCCTACAAGGTCTCTTAGACTAGGCGCAGCGCCTAATTAGCCGTGATATGGTGATAGTCGGAATGTGATTTCTTGGCGGTTTATGTGGCTGATAATACAATGACGTCACTTTTTATTTTCTCTCCGCAATTGTTTCTTGTTTACCTTCTGTAACCATGATATGACTGCATGTGCATGCACGTGCGATTAGTGGAGGCGCAGGCCCAGGCCTATGTCAGTCGCGTGGACCTAAAACAGACAAATGATTTATTTCGAAAGTAAGATCATGGAAGGATTGTTTCCGGTACCTTCTCTTTTTGTGCATTTGGCACGGAGCCCCACCTCTTCTTCAACACTGGCCTTCAGTCGGAACTTGGCAATTGTGGGTGTAGGATGTGCGCGTGTCTCGTCCTCCGGCGTAAGTGTTTTGTGCTCCGCCAGGCCGTCCTTTTGGATGGGAATTTATTTTGCTTTATTTGTGTCTGTGCAGTGGTGTCTTTTCCTCTAGTTATTTGTCGGGCCTGGGCTGGATGAAGGTGCTGCGTTGCGTGTCTCATCGACCTCTGTTATATATGTAATAAGTGTTATATTTGTAAGAAATATAAATATGGAGTTTGGTAAAGACAGTGGACATGGTTTTCAACTGTGTATTAAAAACGTGCACAACAGAATTGCCGGAATATATATCAAATTGAAACGCAAAAAAAAGTACTCATTGCCAAAGAAGCTCCACATTAGTGACTTCGTCAACAACGTCATCCAATTTGGGATTAATTGTTTATGATTCACCAGCGACCGTGGGTGATCTAGTCCGTATATAAATAAAGTTGTGTATAACTTTTTCCCGTAGCAGTAGATTTTTTTTAAGTTATAGAATTTGAATTTAGATGCTTTTAAAGACCTCAGGAGTGATAGGCATTGTAAATTAGCTTTTCTGTTTAGGTCAGGGAGGGCCAGGTTAGGATGCCATGGGAAAAATTCTTCCCCCTCCCTTCCCCCCTGAATCGTTAATCTCTCTGGGTTATATATGCTTTGTATTTGTAAGTCTTTAAACGTGGTTTATTCTGTATTTCTTATGCAATTCTACAGAAGAGTTCCGCTCGGAGGTATCGTTTAATAATGAAATATTTTGAACAATATAGAAAAGGGTGTATAGGCCTATCATGCTGTACATTGAGATCATTTGAGCAATTTACCGCCTTTAGTTCACGTTTTTACGTTTATCTCCGAAGGGATTCGTGAGTTTGGTCTTGCGAAGATGCAGTGGATAACTACCCAAATATAAATGTCCTTGCATTTTAATGATTTACCTTTTCTATAAATTTGTTAATTCATTTCATCTTTTTTTCAATAAGTGATCTCTTTCTGTTCCCATTACCTCCTGTTGCTTCTTTCTTTGGAAACTTGAATTTCAAATCAACGGCCCCTGTGGTGGGCTTGTTCCACACGAGTAGGGTTCTTTATCTGTATAATAATAGTGATAATAATTTCATTTCTGACTGTATTATGAAAAAAAGACTTGATTATCTCTGTATTGTATTCAGATGACCTAACGGATTTTTCTCTCTCTGCTGTCTTTTTCCGGAGGTGGTTCTTTGTTAATCCAATAATAATAATAATAATAATAATAATTTAATTTCTGACTGTATTATAAAAAAAGGTTGTAGATTTGAAAGTAAGAGTTTTGTTTGTTATTTCTGTGTTGTTTTCAGACGACATAACGGATTTTTCTTTGGTGTCTTTTTCCAGAGGTGGTTCTCCACAGCCCAGCTCTACCGCGGGAGTCGTCGTCGAAGTCGAAGCCGAAGTCGTGCTCCGTACGTGCAGCAGCAGCAGCAGCAGCAGTCCACGTGTGTGGTCGTTATTGTCGCCGGTGTTGGCGGGGAATTGGTGATGAGTGATATTCTGAGTGTTACATTACTCAATGTGCCTTTGATTAATTTTGCTCATTTGTGCAAAGATAAAGTGGAAATCCGCGAGGAATATATCAGTTTAATTCGTTGGTTTTTCGGTTTGGGGGTTTTGGAAAAGGAAAGAGAAAGAGAGAGCGCGAGAGAAAGAGGAGGAAAGGCGTACGCCAGACAAAATTCTCAAGTCGTAGGAAAGTAAAAAATAAAATATGGTCTATTTGTTCAAGTGTTCGAAGAGTTAAAATAAAACAAGAGGGACTTTTGAATTGAGATTATGCTTCTTTGATTAGTATTACAGTTTACAAATCAGGCCTGATGTTTTTTGACGGCTCTGAGGCCAAGAGAATCCACAAATCTGATCTTCCATTAGAGACTGTGAATGTTTTTAAGATTAGACGCTCCTTTGCTGCCCACGCTAAGGATTAATTGTATCATCCCGTATCAATGATGGGGGACGGAAACGAACAAGGTGGTGGAGGAGGAGGAGGTGGTGGTGCTGGTGGTGGAGGAAGTGGAGGTGGAACAGGTGTGGGTGAAGGGGATACCGCCCTCGTGGGTGGAGGAGGCGGAGGTGGGGAAGTGGTGTCCTCCTCGGAAGCTGTAGTAGGAAGTGGAGGAGGAGGAGGAGGAGGAGGAGGAATGGTGATGAACTCCAGTGAGGCCATCGTGAGGATTAACGAGCTCGAACGACTCTTCTTGTCGGGTCCCGTGGAGAGCTCTGGCCAGAGCTACTCCATGGAGACCCTCCTGGACGTCTTGGTGGTCCTCTACGACGAGTGCACCAATTCGTCCCTGCGCAGGGAGAAGACCGTCTCAGATTTTATTGAATATGGTGAGTACTCTTGGTGGATTTGACATTATCTGTTTTTATTTTATTCCTGGGTTTGTCCTGAACCATGATTCCTTTATATACATTATTCTTCCTTTTTTTTGTCAGGAAAATGATAATCAGGGTCATAAGGTTATAGTATTCCTTCATGTCCTGTTGTCAAGAAAATGTTAATCACAGTTATAAGATCATATTGTTTCTTAATTTTTTGTTGTTAGGGGAATAATCACAGTCACAAGATTATATTGTTCCTTCATCTTCTGTTGTCAGGGAATTATTAATCACAGTCTTAAGATTTTAATGTTCCATCACTTTCTGTTGTCAGGAAAACGTTGCTGGCATAAGATTAGGCTATATTGTTCCTTGATTTTCTATTTTCAGGAAAATATTAATCACAGTCAGAAAGTCATAATGATCTTTCATTTTTTATATCAGCTGTGGCATTTTCATATTTTTCGTCAATCTTAAAAAGTAAATTCATAGTTTAAGCTGAGAATGTTTTTCTCTTTTTTTTTAGTTTTCATATGCACACAGTGATGACATGAGAGAAAATATGTTGACTGTGCGAACAAGTTTAGAATTTTTACAAATGATTTACCATGAAATTTTCTCACATGTTTGGTGTTATTTAGTTGAATGAAATTCACGATGATGGTGTAATATTTATTTTTGTGCAGTGACCATGTCCTCGTTCTTTTGTCGTTTGCATGTGGGAAAAGAAACGATTAACAATATATAGCCTATATTGCGAAGTCTCTTTTAATTATACTGTATCAGGTTATATCTTTCCTTAGGGTTTCCTAGTTATATTTAATTTCTATATTTGTTAATGGGAAAGTTATTCATTTCAAAATGTAAGTCAACGATAAAACCTCCGTAGGGCGACAGTGTTGTCAGTGCACCTCACGTGGTGCCTGTAGGCATTACTTTAGGTTCTCTGCAGCGTCCCTTCGGTCCCCAGCTGCAACACCTTTCATTCCTTGTACTGTACCTCCGTTCGTATTCACTTCTTTCCATCTTACTTTCCTCAACCATGTCCTAACAATTGTTTCATAGTGCAACTGTAAAGTTTTCCTCCTGTTACACCTCTGCAACATTTTTGCTCTCAATTTCCCTTTCAGCGCGAATGACCTCATCGGGATCAGCGCTTTGGACTTTGGTCTCAGTTTTATATTCTGTTCCATTCACAGCGGTTTGGTAAAGAGTTCATTTGTATCCCCTGATTGACTGTTGTAGTTTTGTTGTTATTATTAATATGAATGTAATTGTTGTGATATTGGCTTCTACAATATCTGTCAGCATTTTCGTTCAGATAACGAGGTCTTAGAAAGAATACTTGTCAGGTTATTATTATTATTATTAATTATTATTATTATTATTAATATTGTTGTTGTTGTTTTTATTTTGTTTATTTATTTATTTTTTTGGTCTGTCACAGTCATCCTATTCGACTGGGTGGTTTTTGTAGAGTGGGGTTCCGGGTTGCATCTTGTCTCCTTAGGAGTCCATCACTTTTCTCACTTGTGTGCACTCGTCTGCATGAGTCGTGGAGCTACTTCGGCATCTAGTTTTTCCAGATTCCTTCTCAGGGATCTTGGGATCGTGCCTAGTGTTCCTGTGATTATGGGTACAATTTCCACTGGCATATACCATATCCTTTTTCGATTTTCAGGTCTTGATACTTATCAGTTTTTTCTCTTTCTTTCTCATCTACTCTGGTGCCCCATGGTATTGCCACATCAATGAGTGATACTTCTTGATTTTGTCAATCAACGTTACGTTTCGTCTATTGGTATGTATCACCCTATCTGTTCTGATACTATACTCCCAGAGGATCTTTGCATGATCGTTTTCTATCACTCCCTCAGGTTGGTGTTCGCACCACTTATTACTGCAAGCTAGCTGGTGTTTCTTGCACAGGCTCCAGTGGAGGGCTTTTGCTACTGAATCGTGCCTCTTTGTACTGGTTCTGTGCAAGCGCCGGACATTCACTTGCTATGTGGTTTATGGCCTCGTCTTTCATGTTGCACTTCCTGCATATGTGGAAGATGTTATTTTCATCTGTTGTTCTTTGAACATATCTGGTTCTTAGGGCCTGATCTTGTGCCGCTGTTATCATTCCTTCTGTTTCCTTCTTGAGTTCTCCCCTCTGTAGCCATTGCCATGTTTCATCGGTGGCCAGTTCTTTTGTCTGTCTTATGTACTGTCCGTGCATTGGTTTGTTTTTCATTCTCTTGCCTCCGTATATTTCTGGGTCTTCGTCTACTTTTATCAGCCCTTCTTCCTATGCACTCCTTAGCCACTGGTCTTCACTGGTTTTCAGAAATTGCCCCAGTGCTCTGCTCTCGATGTTGACGCAGTCCTCTATGCTTAGTAGCCCTCTCTCTCTCTCTTTCCTTTTCGTGTTATGTATAGTCTGTCTGTATTTGGTCTTGGGTGTAGTGCTTTGTGTATTGTCATGTGTTTCCTAGTTTTCTGGTTTAGCTCATCGATGGATTGATTAAGCAACAGAGGGGCTGGTCACCGCTCTCCTCGGCGTTGATTCCTTGGGAAAGGATCTTTACCACAATTTCCTCAGTCTACTCAGCTGTAAATGAGTAGTTATTCCCGATGGGGTAGGGTGCAGCTGTGGGTTAAATAGCAAAACTTAGCAATGATGGAAAGAAATTAAAGAATAAACAACAACGACGCAAGAGGAACATCTGTCAACAGAGGAGCTTCGTCCGGCAGCCATGTATACAGCCCAGTCGACGGGGAGGACGGTCAGGTACTTGGAGGTCGTCATCCAGCAGCTGACCACCACAACGACAGTAACCAGCAACCAGAGATTATTATTATTATTATTATTATTATTATTATTATTATTATTATTATTATTATTATTATTATTAAGAAGAAGAGGATGAACCCTATTCATATGGAACAAGCCCACAGGGGCCATCGACTTGAAATTCAAACTTCCAAAGAATATTATGGTGTTCATTAGGAAGAAGTAAGAGGAGGTAAAGGAAAAGACAGAAAGAAGAGATCTCACTTGTTAAAAATAATGAATAAATAGATGAAAATGTATAAAAATGCAAGTATTAGGATAGTAAGGCATTGATTGACTCTTCGCTTGAACTTTATAATATGAGACAGACATGGATGGCCGTTGTTGTCTCAGCACAAACGGAAATTGGTATGTGGCTTTGGAAATTTCACCTGTGTTTTCAAGCACCTTTTATTCACTTATTCAGTTTATTTTGCTAAGATTCTGGGAGGGACATCGTTATCCGTAAGGTGTTTTGTAATTCTTGTAACTAATGCAAACCTGCCACTTAAAAGATAGACTGCGTGATCGAAAATATTCATTAACTGAATTAGTCAAAGAGAAGTCTGCGTTTTGAACGAGCTTAAGCGAAGTAAGGCCGACTCTCTTGCTCTTGTCTGTGTGAAATATTCCAACTCATTTTTATAAATGAATGAATTTTTAGTCTTTTTTTCTAGTGGAATATTCCCGGTGACTCATCCCTTGGTTTTGGGTCGGTCGTGAGGTTGCCATTCCGTCCTCTCCCTCCTCGTAACTCCTCCTCCTCCACTCTTCGGGCACCCGAAGCATTTCATTTTGTTTATTCGCAATTCCTTGTCTTTAAGCGTTATGTCACATATCCTGTGAAATAACTTTGTTGTTGCAAAACCTACTTGAGTAAAGTGTTGTGCGAGCGGTTTTGCTTCAGTGTTTTAATTGTATGGCCAGTTTTTCAACTGAAGCTTCTGATAATCTCATGTTACCAACATAAATCTTGACGAAGTCTCTCTCTCTCTCTCTCTCTCTCTCTCTCTCTCTCTCTCTCTCTCTCTCTCTCTCTCTCTCTCTCTCCAACATCTCTTGTTCGGGGGATTATTTCGTGTTTTCTTTTGTGCCAGGTCTAGGAAGGCTGACACACGAATATTTACTTTGATATTTGTTAGGAGGGAAACGCCGAAGGAACTCCTGGCAGGAGTGGCCTTCCTTCAGGACCGGTCCATTAGGAGCGAAAATCCGGTACAGCGAGTGAGAGGTCCCTTGGGCCGTCCATCGGTACGTCCTGTAGATTCGGAGAAGGTTTGGGGTCCCTACGGGTTATAGGTGTTGGAAGAAAGGGCTGTGGAAGGGGACTGTGTGGAGGGGGCGGTGGGGTGTTCTCGTCCTGTTAACAGGAGGAAAGGAAAACAATAGTGTGGCTGTAGGGGGCGCTGCGCTGTCGGGTGAAGTGGCCGAGTGGGAATGTTTTTGTTTCGGCGCCCTCGAGCAACAGCGCCCCAGCAGCCCTTTTGCCTTCCCAGGACCCAAGGCACCTATTTAATGAGCCATGCACTAGTACTTCTCCTCCTGTTCTTATATCTCCGTAAGGGGTAGTACTGTCATTGCACCTCACACGGTACACTGTAGGCATTACTTGAGGTTCTTTGCAGCGCCCCTTCGATAATGCAACTGCGAGGTTTTCATCCTTTTACACCTTTAAAACCCTTTTACACCCAGTTTCCCTTTCAGCCCTAAATAACATCATAGGTCCCAGCGCTTTGCCTTTGGCCTAAATCCTCTATTCTATTCTATTCTATTCTCCTGTTCTTATCCTCCACTGCTGCTGTTGTTGCTGCAGCTCTTGGGCGTGGCAGCTGGGTATTTTGCATCCGCCATGCACGACCCTGCGGCCATTGTTTGAAGATAGGTCACCCCCGTGGCACTCTCAAAAGTCCGTGCTACACCTTTAAAAGGAACAACGGGCATAATGATAATGTTCACAGTGACGGGATGGAGAGAACGCCATATGGCATGTTGTGCTGCGTGGTACTCATGCCCCGTGTACCAATGGATTGCTTTTATGAGAGAGAGAGAGAGAGAGAGGTGGTTTTTGAGAGTAAGCGTTTGAATCTCCTTTTGAACCTGTAAACAGGATGGATGATAGTAATTAGTTTTGTTCTTTTGTACTAATAATGAAAATGCTTCTGATCATTATCATTCTTTCCTGATGAGATTACAAATGGGTTTTATTTTTTCCTTTTTTAATAGGTTAGTTCTCTTCTTTGTGTATATGGTCTTTCTGTATTTTCCCTTTACCACCTCATCTTACTAATGAACCATATTCTTTGGAAGCTTGAATTTCAAGTCTGTGGCCCCTGTGGTGGCCTTGGTTCATATGAATAGGGTTCATTTTCTGATTAATAATAATAATAATAAAAATAATAACAATAATATAATAATAACAATTAGGATACGTGAAATCGAAATGAGCTATATTCCTGTCAGTGAAATGAAATTGATTCAAGTCGGCTATGTTCAACATGTCAGTTTTTTCATTTTAATTTTATTGTCACATTTTAACGGAATTGACAGATTGGGAGGCCGACTCTACCTACCACTTACTTTACATAATTCGTAGCTGCGCCTCGGATGTTATTGGTTGTCTAGCGCAGGAATGTTGATAGCATGGTATTATTATTTATTTATTTATTTGTCTATCGCAGTCATCCTATTCAACTGGGTGGTTTTTATAGTGTGGGGTTCCGGGTTGCATCCTGCCTCCTTAAGAGTATCACTTTTCTCACTGTGAGCACTGTTTCTAGTAGCACACTCTTCTACATGAATCTAGGAGCTACTTCGGCATTAGTTTTTCCAGGTTCCTTTTCAGGGATCTTGGGATCGTGCCTAGTTTTCCTGTGATTATGAGTACGGTACAATTTCCACTGGCATATACCATATCCTTCTTATTTCGGTTTTCAGGTCTTGATACTTATCAATTTTTTCTCTTTCCTTTCTCATCTCCTCTGGTGTCCCATGGTATTGCCACATCAATGAGTGATACTTTCTTTTTGCAGTATTTTTGTGGGGACAGTTAGTCGCCTTGAAAGTTCCATCTCCTGTTATCCTAGAGTTTGTAGCCTAAGTACTGTATTCCAGTTGCGCATTGTATTTTTGCGAAAGCTGATGTTGTTTTCCTCTGCCCATATATTTTCAGACACTCTGTTAGCCATGTGTGCGGTATATATCATGTCGAAGGCTTTCTTGTAATCAATCCATGCTATGCTTAGGTTGGTTCTCCTTCTCTTACTGTTCTTCATTACCATTTTGTCTATCAGGAGCTGGTCTTTTGTGTCCCTACACTTCCTTCTTCAGGCGATCTGTTTGGTGGGGGATGGTATTTGTATCCTCTAGGTAGTTGTATAGCCTTTCACAGATGATACCTGTTAGTAACTTCCACATTATTGGTAGGCAGGTGATAGGCCTGTATTCACTTGCTATATTTCCCATTTTGGGCGCTGGAGTTGTTCTGCTATTGATGGGTGTAGGGCCTTGAAGTTTTTGAGCCAGTATCCATGGACTTCATCGGGACCTGTGGCTTTCCAGTCGGACATTTTCTTTAGTTGGTGTCTGACTGTGTCTGTCGTGATCTCGGTGAATCTTTGCTTTATTCTCCCCATTTATTTTGCCTTGACTTCCTGGAGCCATGTTGCATGTTTGTTGTGTGATACCGGGTTGCTCTGTATGTTTTCCCAGAGTCTCTTACTTGGTTCGGCTTGAGGAATTTCCTGGCTTTTTCCTTCCCCTCTTACTTCCCCTCTTAGTTGGCTCTATAGTCTTTTCTGGTTGGTTCCGAAGATTTTGTTCTGTTGGTGTCCTTTGTTCCTGTTCATGTACCGTTGGATCTTATGTGCTTTGGCTTTAAGCCTCTGTTTTGTATCTTCCATTGTGTTGTTTAGCCCCTTCTCCTGTGTTTTGTATTTCTCATTCAGTTCGTCTCATGTTTTCTTGCTTCTTAGCCTCATTTCTGCCATCTCTTTTAGTATACTCAAGTCAGATCTCATCGCCATGATTTGTTGTTCCAGGCGCCTTTTCCGAGGCGGTTGCTGTTTTGGTTTCTGTTGGGTTGGTTGTGATGGTGGTGTTGGTGTTTGTATCCCCATGATTTCTGCTACTAGTCTTGCTCCTGCATATGCCAGGTTATTTGTTTCTGTGATACTGGTGGTGTGGATTAGCCCCATTATTTCATTATCTTCACTTGTTTTCTCCCTTAGTTTCTTTGTGTTGTAGGCTTTCATGGATGGGATCTTTGTTCTTTCTGTATCTGGCTTCGTCCATTGTCTGATCTTTTCCACCCTTTCCGACCTCTCTGTTACATCTTCGGTGTTTCCTCGTGTGTCGCTGTTTGGTAGCTCATCATACCTGTCGTCTTCTGTGTCATCGTCTCTTAGTTCGTCCTCTTGTCCTTCGTTGCTGGGTGTTATTTTTCTTTCCAGTTCCTCTCTTTCTGTTGTGGAGAGCCAGTTCTTTTCTTCATGTTCCTTACTTGGTCTGCCAGCCTCTGTTCTGTTTGAGGGGTGTTATTTCTCTCATTCCAGATGTTGACCAGTCTTCTTCTGTATCCTCTGTCTGTCGGGTTGCTTCTGATGTAGCATCTCCATATTTCCTTATTTTTTTCTCTTGTCCATTTCTTCTTCTGGTTTGCCTCTGTAACTCCAGTCTCTGGTTGCTGGTTACTGTCGTTGTGGTGGTCAGTTGCTGGATGACGACCTCTAAGTACCTGACCGTCCTCCCCGTCGATTGGGCTGTATAGGCTACTTGGATGCCGGACGAAGCTCCTCTGTTGCCAGAGGTTCCATTTACGTCGTTGTCGTTTATCCTTTAATTTTTTTTTCCATCATTGCTGAGTTTTGCTATTTAACCCATAGCTGGACCCTCCCTATCGGGAATAGGTACTCATTTACAGCTGAGTAGACCGGGGAAATTGTGGTAAAGATCCTTTCCCAAGGAACCAGCGCCGAGGAGAGCGGTCATCCATCCAACGACTGACCAGCCCTAAAGTTGCTTAACCAGTCCACCGATGAGCTAAAGTACTCTGCCACGGCGCCCATATTATTATTATTATTATTATTATTATTATTATTATTATTATTATTATTATTATTATTATTATTATTCAGAAGATGAAACTTATTCTTATGGAACGAGCCCACTACAGGGGCCAATTGTCTTGAAATTTAAGCTTCCAAAGAATATTATTATGGTGTTCATTGTGAAGAAGTATTCCGTAGGGGAGAAGTGCCATGAATGCACTTCATGCGGTGCACTGTAGGCATTAGTTAAGGTTCTTTGCAGCGTTCCTTCGGCCCCTAGTTGCAACCCTTCATTCCTTTTACTGTAACTGTTCATGTTCTCTTCCTTCATCTTTCTTTGCACCCTCTTGCAACAATTGTTTCACAATGCAACTGCGAGGTTTTCCTCCTGTTACACCTTTGAAACCTTCTTACTGTCAATTTCCATTTCAATGCTGAATGACCTCATCTTAGGTCCCAGCGCTTGGCCTTTGGCCTAAATTTTATATTTCGATTCCAGTTCATTGATTTCTTCACATGTTATTGTTATATAACCTCCCCTCTCCCTCCCCCATGCCCCCTGAAGCTATGCCCTTTTTGAATCCTTTTGTTGTTTCTTTGTATGTCGCGTTGGTAGCAGAGATAGCCTACGTTGTACTCTGGGCCATTGTAGATCTACTTCCCCTGTGTTGCGAACCTTATTTATAATGGGAGGATTTATTGTAGCTTTGTATTCTCAGGTTTTACTGAGTCTTTAACCCAGAGAGAAAAACGTTTTGCCTGCGTAATTATTTCATGAATTAATGTGACGGTTGAGCTCCTAGAGCGAAAGTTATCCTGTGTTATGAGTCTTGATTTTTAAATATTCAGCTTTTCCTGAATATTTACCCAGACTGGGTTAGAATAACTCATAAGCCTATGTCGTTATTTAATGGCGTGTGACGGGATGTGATACGTGGTGAGTGCCACCTGACGCGGTGCACTGTTAAGGTTCTTTGAAGCCTCCCTTCGGCCCCTAGCTGCAACCTCTTTCATTCATTTTACTGTACCTGGGTTCATTTCTCTTCCTTCCATCTTACTGTCCATCTTCTCTTACACCTGTAAACATTTTTATTCTCAATTTACATTTCAGCGCTGAATTGCCTCATAGGTCCCAGCGCTTGGCCTTTGGCTTAAATTCTGTATTCTGTTTTATTCTTCATTTGGTAACTATATAACAGTCTTTTAAAATTCAGGGAATGTATCTAGTGCTATTTTCATAGAGCTGCTTTCGAATTATTATAGTAATATTCTATATGGTATCTGGCGAAGGTTTGCATATTGCAAGGTCAGTTTTATGAAGAAACGTCTGGATCGAAGCCGCAGATTGGCTTAGGCAAGCCCAGAGCTAGATTCTCTCTCTCTCTCTCTCTCTCTCTCTCTCTCTCTCTCTCTCTCTGTGGATGTGTGTGTTGGGGGGTGGGGGCTATTTTTGAGATAAGCATAGTTCGAGCATTATCGTTCGGTTTACGAAAATGAAATTGTAAATTCTCTCTCTCTCTCTCTCTCTCTCTCTCTCTCTCTCTCTCTCTTTGCTTTGATGTGGCGTGATGAGAGAGTAGGCTATGTTGACAAACCCGGCCGTGAATTAATGAGTGTTTGAGTCTTGACAAGAAAAAAAAAAGAGAAGGCATCACAGGTTTCAGCCCTCTAGATATAAATATCAGGTGTTTTAGTTTTGGTGTTACATTTAGCTAATGTTGGTAAAATAGTTTCGCTTGGATGCGGTCGACAGGAAGTGTTTTTACTATTTCACCATTTCACATCTTTTCATCTTATTCAAAAATCCTCTGGTCGGAATCTCTCTCTCTCTCTCTCTCTCTCTCTCTCTCTCTCTCTCTCTCTCTCTCTCTCTCTCTCTCTCTCTCTCTCTCTCATGGACGTCATATTCTTTGGAAAGCTTGACTTTCAAGGTAGTGGCCCCTGTGGGCTTGCTCCATATAAATAGGGTTCAGGTTCTGAATAATAATAATAATAATAATCCTACGCGATTTGCGAAACTTGTGTAAACAATAAAGGTTTTCAGACTCAACCTGAGGTCGTAACCCGTAAAATACGATTAACAACTCACCAGGTAATTTTTTATTATTGTTATTGCTAAGCAGTATGTAGGCTACGTTAAGTACTTAGGGGGAACACCGTTCACATGTCCCAAAGTCTTTGTTTTCATCATTTACAAATAATTCAGTTTATTATTTTATTTATAATTGTGGATTTTTGTTGTACAACATCATCATTATTACTATTTATTTATTATATATATATATATATATATATATATATATATATATATATATATATATATATATATATATATATATATATATCCTCGAGCCATGCCTGTGTTTTTCAGTCGCGTAGAAAGCCACAACAACAACAACAGTAGGCTAGTTTTACCGGTACCTTTCATAGGCTGTCGGGTCGAGTCAAGGCCGAGGAGGCCTCTTCATACAATAGAACCCGGCTCCAATCGGCATCTTGTGCCTTGTTTAAGTTGTCGATTGTTTAATGTTGTTTTGCCGTAGCGGTAGATTGTTTTGTGTGTTGTTTGTCCTGTGCATTTAGGCTTTTGTGTTGGTAGAATGTGGGTGAGTACTGCATGTGTAAATTCTCGCTACTATGGCAAAAGATACAGTATGTTTTGCACTCGGATGGCAGAGTAGCCTAACCTCAGCTTCAGCTGAATGTGACGCAAGAGTAGTCCAACCTCAGCTGAATGCAATGTCAGAGTAGCCTAATGTAAGCTTAGTGCATTGCCATCATTGTCAGAGTAGGCTAGCATAACCTCAGCATAATGCGATGCCAGAGTAGCCTAGCCTCAGCTTAGTGCAGTGTCAGAATAGCCTATCTTGAGCTTAGTGCAAAGTCAGAGTATCATAATCTCAGCAGAATGTGAGATCAGAGCAGCCCAACCACAGCTGAATGCAGTGTCAGAGTAGCCCAACCTCAGCTGAATGCGAGATCATAATAGCCCAACCTCAACTTAATGCAAAGACAGTGACCAACCTCAGCTGAATGCAAGAGCAGAGTGGCCCAACCCCAGCTGAATGCAGTGTTAGAGTAGCCCAACCTTAGCTGAATGCAATGTCAAGAGTAGCCCAACCTTAGCTGAATGCGAGATCAGAGTAGCCCACCCTCAGCTGAATGCAGTGTTAGAGTAGCCCAACCTCAGCTGAATGCAATGTCAGAGTAGCCCAACCTGTAGCCCAACCTCAGCTGAATGCATTGTCAGAGTAGCCCAACTTCAGCTGAATGCGAGATCAGAGTAGCCCAACCTCGGCTGAATGCAATGTCAAAGTAGCCCAGCCCCAGCTGATTGCAGTTTCAGAGTAGCCCAACCTCAGCTGAATGCATTGTCAGAGTAGCCCAACTTCAGCTGAATGTGAGATCAGAGTAGCCCAACCTCAGCTGAATGCAGTGTCAGAGTAGCCCAACCTCAGCTGATTGCAATGTCAGAGTAGCCCAACCTCAGTTGATTGCAATGTCAAAGTAGCTCAACCTCAGCTGAATGCAATGTCAGAGTAGCCCAACTTCATCTGATTGCAATGTCAGAGTAGCCCAACCTCAGCTGATTACAATGTCAGAGTAACCCAGCCTAAGCTGAATGCAGTATCAGAGTAGCCCAACCTCAGCTGAATGCAAGATCAGAGTAGCCCAACCTCAGCTGAATGCAATGTTAGAGTAGCCCAACCTCAGCTGAATGCAGTATCAGAGTAGCCCAACCTCAGCTGAATGCAAGATCAGAGTAGCCCAACCCCAGCTGAATGCAGTATCAGAGTAGCCCAACCTCAGCTGAATGCAATGTTAGAGTAGCCCAACCTCAGTTGATTGCAATGTCAGAGTAGCCCACCCTCAGCTGAATGCAATGTCAGAGTAGCCCAACCTCAGCTGAATGCGAGATCAGAGTAGCCCAGCCTCGGCTGAATGCAATGTCAGAGTAGCCCAACCTCAGCTGAATGCAATGTCAGATTAGCCCAACCTCAGCTGAATGTGAGATCAGAGTAGCCCAGCCTCAGCTGAATGCAATGTCAGAGTAGCCCAACCATAGCCCCACCTCAGCTGAATATGAGATCAGAGTAGCCCAACTTCAGCTGAATGCAATGTCAGAGTAGCCCAACCTCAGCTGAATGCAAGACCAGAATAGCCTAACCTCAGCTTAATGCAATGTCAGAGTAGCCCAACCTCAATTGAATGCAAAGACCAGAATGCAATGTCAGAGTAGCCCAACCTCAGCTGAATATGAGATCAGAGTAGCCCAACCTCAGCTGAATGCAAGACCAGAATAGCCTAACCTCAGCTTAATGCAGTGTCAGAGTAGCCCAACCTCAACTGAATGCAAGACCAGAATAGCCTAACCTCAGCTTAATGCAATGTCAGAGTAGCCCAACCTCAAACTGAATGCGAGAATAGAGTAGCCCAACCTCAGCTTAATGCAATGTCAGAGTAGCCCAACTTCAGCTTAATGCAGTGTCATAGTAGCCCAATACAGCTGAATGCAAGATCATAGTAGCCCAACCTCAACTTAATGCAATGTCATAGTAGCCCAGCTTCAGCTTAATGCAATGTCAGAGTTAGTTTAACCTCAGCTAAATGCACTGTCTGAGTACCCTAGCCTTAGCTGAATGCAGTGTAAGAGTAGCCTATCCACAACTTACTGGAATGGCAGAGTAGCCCAACCTCAGCTTAATGCAGTGGCAGAGTAGCCCAACATCAGCTGAATGCAATGCCGAGTAGCCTAGCCTCAGCTGAATGCAGTGTCAAAGTAGCCTAGCCTCAGCTTACTGCAGTGTCAGAGTAGTCCAACCTCAGCTGAATGTAATGGCAAAGTAGCCCAGTCTCAGCTTAATGCAATGTCAGAGAAGCTTAACCTGAGCTTCATGAAATTTGGAAAAATGTGATATGTTAAAGCTAGGTATTGGATGTTAGTGCTGAACTTCGCCAGGATGATCTACTCAATAACTCAGTCATTTGGACCTTTCTAAGTGATTGGGTTTTGTGGCCGTGTAGGCTATGTACTGTATGTGTAAGATGCTCCCGGTCTTGGTAGGCCGGCCACTACGTGGTGGCCATGCTGTAATAGACCTATCTTCGCATCCTCCTCCTCCTCCGCCATTCCAAAGGGCAGGTTAAATGCGGTAATTTGCTTGTTTGAGAATTATCGTCGTTTACACTAGGAGAGAGAGAGAGAGAGGGGGCGGGTTATGAGTTATGGAAAACATGAACAGGAACAAAATTCCGAAACTTAGAAGAATGAATATTAGTGAGACATTTTATATCCTTGATTGACGCATTCTATGTGCATGTATGTACCAGATGTGTACATTTACATACACACACTCAACAGAGGTAAAGTTATTTTCATGCTGAAAATATTGTCGTTATAAATTACCACCCCCCCCCCGAATTTTTCGACCCATGTGAATGTGTATATGTAAATAGACGCATTGGTACACATACATAGATACCTTGAAGGAAGGTGAAAGAAGGTAAGAAGCGCGAGCAGTGGGGCAGAGTGGGGGTTGATGGAAGGGGCGTTTTGGGTGCTTAAGGTTTGTGGGGGTAACTATTTTTGGCAACCGGAGCAAGGTTGGACGCATGCCTTTTCTCTCTCTCTCTCTCTCTCTCTCTCTCTCTCTCTCTCTCTCTCTCTCTCTCTCTCTCTCTCTCTCTCTCTGTGAAGTGCATGGCTGTGTTTCTTTGGCTTCAGCTGTCATCGCCTCTACTGTATGTGTGTTTGCCTTCTGGGGAGAACGTTCTCTATTTTCCTAAGTAATTCCATTGTGTGATGTGATTAAGCTATATGCTGCCCTTTTTCGACGGGTGTGTCTGAATTTTTATAACCATTATTATATTTTGTTATATGTTTTTTCCTCTCTTAGGGGGGTTAGTGCCGTCAGTGCTCCTCACGTGGTACAGTGTAAGCATTACTTGATGTTCTTTGCACCATCCCTACTGCCCTTAGCTGCAATCTCTTTAATTCCTTTTACTGTAACTACGTTCATATTCTCTTTCTTCCATCTGACTTTCCTCCCTCTAACAATTGCTTCATAGTGCAACTGGGAGGTTTTCTCCTGTTGAACCTTTTAAACCTTTTTATTGTCAGTTTCCGATTCAGCGCTGAATGACTTCATAGGTTCCAGCGCTTGGCCATTGACCTAATTTCTGTATCTAATCTCTATGGTTTTAAGAAGATTGTATCTTTTTACAGTTGAAGTATCGTAATTTGAATGAGCATATGCTTACAACATGCTTTTACAAAAGTTCTGTTGTTAATATTACCCCAAAGTGTATAGGCTATAGTTGAGGTGGTTATCCCATATTGAAATATTCAGTACTCCTCTATTTTATTTACCTGGAGTTTTAGCTCATGGAACTTTAAGATACTATTTGAAATTTCTTCCAAATTTCGTCTCAGGGAGGTTTTCCACAAATTCTTTTGCTTAGGCCCATCCGAACTAATAGTCCTCTGTTTTGGTGTGTGTAACTCCAGGTGTGCACTTGTAGGCCGTGTACACTGTAGCCTTCATGTATTATGGGTCCTTGCTTGTCTCTCTTATTTTCGTGGGGCCCTGTGAGGTCGATCTCTCTCTCTCTCTCTCTCTCTCTCTCTCTCTCTCTCTCTCTCTCTCTCTCTCTCTCCTGTGATGTTTTATGTTTTTTGATGGTCTTGGACCCAAAAAATGGTCCTTCTATTCTCTGATTTATTTTGATCGCACACGGTTTTAGTACCGGGTATTTACTGGATTTTAGACTAATCAAAACTTTTTTTATGCTTTCAAGTGAGAACCTTTTTCAGAGCTCTGTACGTTTTATGCAAAAGATCTATAAATAATTGTACGTGTGTGTGTGTGTGTGGGGTGTTCGAAAGATATGTAAATCTGTGAACAAGATTTCTTTTTCCCAGACTGTTAAGAGGGGATACCCTCCCCCTTTCCTGCACGTCATATAGGCAATTGTGGAGAGAGAGAGAGAGAGAGAGAGAGAGAGAGAGAGAGAGAGAGAGAGAGAGATTGGATTAGCAATCAGCAAACGATCATCTGTACATTTTACCGTAACCACAAAATTTGTATTAATGTTTGTTTGTCGGTCTGTCCAAGAGAGAGAGAGAGGGGGTTTGAGTTGTTCCATGTAGTAGCCAGCACGCAACGTGTGCAAATGTAAAATAATTGCAACATATCCCTCACTCCCCATGGCGTATGGGCTGCATGTACAGCAGGCTATATGGCAGGTCACGTCAGCTGTGACAGCTCACACCCACAAGGTCCTTACCTCCCTTGCGCTCACGCTCTGTTGCTCTGCATATGATTAGAGCCTTCGGTTCCTTTACCTTTCCTCCTTTGCCTTTCCTCCTTACTTTTCCCCTTAAAGTACTGTTTTCTACATTTCCTCCCAAACTTTTCTCCCATACATTTCCTCTCTTACCTTTCTCTCTTACCCTTTGTCCCTTACCTTTCCTCCCGTACCTTTTCTCCCTTACCTTTCCTCCTTTGCCTTTCCTCCCTTACATTTTCCCCCTTAAATTTTCTCCTTTATATACCTTTTCTCCCTTACCGTTTCTCTACATTTCCTCCCAAACTTTTCTCCCATACATTTCTCTCTTACCTTTCTCTCTTACCCTTTGTCCCTTACCTTCCTCCCTGCCTTTTCTCCCTTACCTTCCTCCTTTGCCTTTCCTTACATTTTCCCCTTAAATTTTTCTCCTTTATATACCTTTTCTCCCTTACTGTTTCTCTACATTTCTCCCAAACTTTTCTCCCATACATTTCCTCTCTTACCTTTCTCTCTTACCCTTTGTCCCTTACCTTTTACCTTTTCTCCCTTACCTTTCCTCCTTTGCCTTTCCTCCCTTACATTTTCCCCCTTAAATTTTCTCCTTTATATACCTTTTCTCCCTTACCGTTTCTCTACATTTCCTCCCAAACTTTTCTCCCATACATTTCCTCTCTTACCTTTCTCTCTTACCCTTTGTCCCTTACCTTCCTCCCTGCACTTTTCTCCCTTACCTTTCCTCCTTTGCCTTTTTCCTCCTTACATTTTCCCCTTAAATTTTCTCCTTTATATACCTTTTCTCCTACTGCTTTCTACATTTCCTCCCAAACTTTTCTCCCATACATTTCCTCTCTTACCTTTCTCTCTTACCCTTTGTCCCTTACCTTTCCTCCCGTACCTTTTCTCCCTTACCTTTCCTCCTTTGCCTTTCCTCCCTTACATTTTCCCCCTTAAATTTTCTCCTTTATATACCTTTTCTCCTCTACATTTCCTCCCAAACTTTTCTCCCATACATTTCTCTCTTACCTTTTCTCTTACCCTTTGTCCCTTACCTTTCCTCCCGTACCTTTTCTCCCTTACCTTTCCTCCTTTGCCTTTCCTCCCTTACATTTTCCCCCTTAAATTTTCTCCTTTATATACCTTTTCTCCCTTACCGTTTCTCTACATTTCCTCCCAAACTTTTCTCCCATACATTTCCTCTCTTACCTTTCTCTCTTACCCTTTGTCCCTTACCTTTCCTCCCGTACCTTTTCTCCCTTACCTTTCCTCCTTTGCCTTTCCTCCCTTACATTTTCCCCTTAAATTTTCTCCTTTATATACCTTTTCTCAATACCGTTTCTCTACATTTCCTCCCAAACTTTTCTCCCATACATTTCCTCTCTTACCTTTCTCTCTTACCCTTTGTCCCTTACCTTTCCTCCCGTACCTTTTCTCCCTTACCTTTCCTCCTTTGCCTTTCCTCCCTTACATTTTCCCCCTTAAATTTTCTCCTTTATATACCTTTTCTCCTTACCGCTTTCTCTACATTTCCTCCCAAACTTTTCTCCCATACATTTCCTCTCTTACCTTTCTCTCTTACCCTTTGTCCCTTTACCTTCCTACCTTTTCTCCCTTACCTTTCCTCCTTTGCCTTTCCTCCCTTACATTTTCCCCCTTAAATTTTCTCCTTTATATACCTTTTCTCCCTTACCGTTTCTACATTTCCTCCCAAACTTTTCTCCCATACATTTTCTCTCTTACCTTTTCTCTTCTCTTTTCTCCCTTACCTTTCCTCCTTTGCCTTTCCTCCCTTACATTTTCCCTAAATTTTCTCCTTTATATACCTTTTCTCCCTTACTGTTTCTCTACATTTCCTCCCAAACTTTTTCTCCCATACATTTCCTCTCTTACCTTTCTCTCTTACCCTTGGTCCCTTACCTTTCCTCCCGTACCTTTTCTCCCGTACCTTTTCTCCCTTACCTTTCCTGCCTTACCTTTTCTCCTTTACCTGTCCTCCCGTACCTTACCTGCCCTCCCGTACCTTACCTTTCCTCCCGTACCTTACATTTCCTCCCTTACCTTTATGGTCCCACTGTCCTAGCTTCCCTTCCATAACCATAGAATAGGGTAACAACCCATTTTTAAGTGGAATCTATAAGAACTAACACTAAACCCATTGCAATGAGCGATTTCGCTATATAGCTTATGTTCAGTTCCATTTACTATTTTCATTTCTTATTTTCTTTACGTGATCAAAAGAGCCTCTCTCTCTCTCTCTCTCTCTCTCTCTCTCTCTCTCTCTCTCTCTCTCTCTCTCTCAGCGGTTCCACGACATAGCTTATGTTCAGATTTATATGTTGTTTTCACTTATTTTTTCTTAATATGGCCGAAAGAGCCCACCTCTCTCTCTCTCTCTCTCTCTCTCTCTCTCTCTCTCTCTCTCTCTCTCTCTCTCTCTCTCTCTCTGAGCAATTGCGCAACATATGTTCAGTATTATTTATGGTTTTCATTTCTTAGTTTCTCTCTGTGACCAGAAGAGCGTCCCTAACTCCCCCCCCCCTCTCTCTCTCTCTCTCTCTCTCTCTCTCTCTCTCTCTCTCTCTCTCTCTCTCTCTCTCTCTCTCTCTCTCGTTAATCGGCCCTATCGTGAGTCACCCAGTAGGGTTACGATAATTTTTTAAGTTATTTTTCTTAGGGTATAATTAGAAGCCACCAACAGGACTGGCTGTGTATTTTTCTCCTATATTTTTTACCCTCCCACCACCTATTTTTTACCCTCCCATATTCCTCCCATTTTTTACCCTCCCATATTCCTCCCATACGCGTGCTGTAGGAGAAAAGGGGTGGAGATTTATGGCAGACAATATGCGTTCGTATTTCTCACCTGAGTCTTGACAAATATAGAGACCCCGTCGTCGATTGGGATTTCAGGGTAATTCGTAAATGATATACATCCGCACGCACTCTCTCTCTCTCTCTCTCTCTCTCTCTCTCTCATTTATGTACTTCGTGATAATTTTACCTTCATTTCTCGCTCTCTCTCATCTATTGACCTCGTGATAATTTTGCCATCATCATCATCTCTCTCTCTCTCTCTCTCTCTCTCTCTCTCTCTCTCTCTCTCTCTCGGATATACCTAACGGTCGAAGTCTCATTAAAGCTGCCGATTGGTTATTGCGAAGCGAACTTCACAGCGGCGATAAGGTCAGTGACATCCCTAATGTTGAAGATTAAGATGCTGATGAGATTAGCCTATGTCTTTATTCATTAGTTATAGGCTTCTGTTTCTTAGTTATGGACTTGCCTTTGGGACTTTGTTTCGAGGTAAAACAGCTGACAAAGTTTCTACTATTATTATTATTCAGAAGATGAACCCTATTCATATGGAACAAGCCCACCAAAGGGGCCATTGACTTGAAATTCAAGCTTCCAAAGAATATGGTGTTCTTTAGGAAGTAAGAGAAGATAAAGGGAACTACAGTAAAAAGCGATCTCACTTATCAAAAAGGAAAAATAAATTAACAAATAGATGAAAATGTATTAAAATGCAAGGAGAATAGCATTAGGGAGAGTAGCTGGAAAGTGAAACTTAATTCATGATTAAGATGTTGGAATGATTGACTCATATTTGTTAGTTATCGGCCTTGCTTTGGGAACTTGTTTCGAGGAAAAACAGCTGGCTTAGTCGTCGATAGAAAGTGATGCTTAATTTACAGGGAACGAGGATGTCTTTAGTTATGCAGTTATCTACTTTTGTGGACTTTTTAAAGTAAACATCCTCTGAGTTTGTGATGCCTTTGCTTTTAAGATAGATAGAGAGAGAGAGAGAGAGAGAGAGAGAGAGAGAGAGAGAGAGACTTTGGTTAAGAGCAAGCAAGAAAGATATCCCACTTCTGTCTCCAGATTAAGAAACAAAGTACTCTCTCTCTCTCTCTCTCTCTCTCTCTCTCTCTCTCTCTCTCTCTCTCTCTCTATATATATATATATATATATATATATATATATATATATATATATATATATATATATATATATATATTATATAAGGTGTTATAATATATAAAACCATTCCACAAGTGTAATATGTATCTCTGTGAAAATTTTGATGTTTTGCTTGCAGATTCGTCATTTGTTGTGAGATATGATTTTAAAATGTCTTTTTCTTACAGATAAATTGCATATCCTGTAATCTTAAAATGTCTTGATATGTTTTTTCCATTTGTTTAATATATGGTGCAATGTATTGGAATTGTGTACTGAGTGTTAAAACGTGTTGTAGAGAGAGGGAAATATTTTTGGAACCTTTATCACTTACTGTATTTACACAGTTGTTTGGGAAGAAGGAAGTCATGTTTGGAGAAAGGCAGGGGCCTCTTGTCTTATCTCTAGTGAGTTTGACAGCCAATCAGCAAATTGCCTGTTATGCATTTATCATGTGTGCCTAACCCATGGTTATTAGCTGTGTCTATGCTTATTCTTTTCCATGATCTTGAGTAATGGAATGAGGAACAGAGAGAGAGTTGAAGTTGACATGCTGACAGCGAGTCAGTTTTGGGTCCAAAAGCACTTCCTTTTGTTTGTTCAAGTGTTTGAGTGTCCAGGGGATGATGTCAATCATTGATAAGAGCTCTGGCTTATTTCCTTCTGGGCCTTAGAATTCCCTGTATGTATACTGCACATGTATACCTGTATGTATAATGTATGTGTACTTTATGTATCATGTATTGTGGGAGGGCTTGGAGATAAAAGTGCAGTACTAATCCAGAGTCAGGCAGTCAGGAAAAGGGGTTCCTAGGATAACTCTCTCTCTCTCTCTCTCTCTCTCTCTCTCTCTCTCTCTCTCTCTCTCTCTCTCTCTCTCTCTCTCTCTCTCTCTCTCTCTCTCTCTCAATAATACCATTCATATATAAGGGGTTACTGGCTGCTTTCCTGTTTGTAAAAGTTTTGTTAAACTCACCCAAGAAGTGTATTCATTTTGTAAGAGGTGATCTAAGGTGTTTATATTGTGCAAGCTTTGTGTAAAGTGTATATATAATGGTGTAATACTCAAAAGGTAAAGTGATGTTTACTGTTTTTTATTATGTTAAGAGTTAAAGTGATGTTCTAGGTAAAAGAAAATTATTATTTTGATAAGAGGTGAATAATATCTCTCATAGTGAATTCTAATGTGTCTTGCTGCTTATTATGTATCATTGTGTATGTCATTATGACTTGGCAGTGTAGTTTTTGAGAAAGCCTTAGAAAGACGTGAGTTTAACCTTTTTTACAAGTGAAGGTAATCTTTTGAAAGATTGATGTAATCTTTAAACATATTTTTGTCTTAGTGAAATTGCTATTGGTATATATCCATTTTTGCACATTTCATTCTTATGTGTCTGTGTTATCATATTACTATAATTTTATGATTATTGGGTTACAAAGTTTTGTGCTGGTGATTACTTAGCATTTTGTCAGTGCATACTCATTATTGAGATTTCAGAAAATATTTATGTGGATTCCAGTCAGTAATATTTTGGTGAATATTCGCGTTGAGTTTAATTAATCAGGTATATGTTTAAAACTAGAATGATAGTTAATGGTTTGAATCTTACGTAACCAAGTTGCTTTCTTAATAAATTAAAGTTTTGTGAATTAAACTTGATTAAGAAATACTTAAATCTTGCACTGTTAACAATTAATAGTAAATCTTTTTGAGATTGTGAACTCTGCATATAACTTTTGAACTCAGAAATAAATCTATTTGTTTAAAGTTTTAAAAGCACGGCGTTTTATTTTGACCGCCAGTTATTAGAGAAATTAATGAGTGTGTACAAGGTAAGTGATATATCTGGTTGTTCACCTGAGACATATCTAGAAGAAATAGAACCAGGGAAA
The DNA here is from genome assembly GCF_040412425.1 of Macrobrachium rosenbergii. Taxonomy (NCBI): domain Eukaryota; kingdom Metazoa; phylum Arthropoda; class Malacostraca; order Decapoda; family Palaemonidae; genus Macrobrachium; species Macrobrachium rosenbergii. The sequence goes on along the minus strand of NC_089756.1, from coordinate 4,389,467 downwards.
CCGTTGAACTGATGCCCATTTTCCACTAGTCTGTTTATAACTTATTAATTGTTACCTCACCCATAACTTGATAAAATACATTGATTTTCTCAAGTGATAACTAAGTTTTATATGATCACTGTACCTTTAGAGTATTCAGTCTTAATATATTTGTTATGAGGTTTCAAGTATCTGGTCGAAGTGAGGTAACTTTGTGGTATTATTATTTGTGTAATAACCAGGTGCTTGATCACTTTTTGACAATATATATATATATGTATAATATATATATATGTATATATATATATATATATATATATATATATATATATATATATATATATATATATATATATATATATATATATATATATATATATATGTATATATATATATATCTCACCTTTTGACATATATATATATATATATATATATATATATATATATATATATATATATATATATATATATATATATATATATATATATATATATATATATATCCCAGGTGTTTTGAAATTAGAACCCCCGCCACAGAACGAATGGAAAGTTATGAAGTTTTCTGCTACAGCCTAACTCCAAGTACATTGTTTTAAGTTTCTATTAAGCTATTTTTCATTTTACATTTCTTGTATTTTCAGAGTGACAGAGTTAGATACAGCCATGGCTTACAACTTGGAGGAAATCAGATGGATTGACCAAATCCAAGCTATAAATTTTAGAGAGGCCAGGGATGCTGGCGCATCCTTCATTTCACATTCCTGAATAGCTAAATACATTGAAAGAGATGAATTCTATGTTAAAAGAAACTGGAACAAAAATCCATATGACTGTCATCTTGAAAAGAGTGAGAATCTTGGAAGGCCTGAAGTTTTTTCTCAGGAGTCAAAAGACATCATAGCTGAGGCAGTGGGTAGACCAAGAAAGTCTTTACGTAAATTGGTGCTTGAACTAGAAACAAAAAGGGGAAAGAAGAGAAGTTATAGTGCTGTATATCGTGAGTTGAAGAAATCTGGTTATCAGCAAGCCTAACATCACTCAGCAACAGAGAGAAGACTGTGCATGGTTTTGTGGTTCATTTCTTAAAGACTGGGATGAAGCCGACTTTCTCCATGTTGCTGCATCAGATGAATTCTTCATTTACACAGTCAGGAAGCCAAATCATAAAAATGACATCATTTCGGCTGCAAAGTTGGATGATATCAGCGATGACGTGCACTATTGCCAAGTTGTGAAATTTCCTGAATGTTTGGGAATTTTTCTCTGTTTCACAGCCAAATGGTTAATGTGGATCATCAAAGAAAAAGAACAGCCATGGAATGGCGAATACTTCAGAGAAACTATGCTTACTGGTGGAGTATTTCCTTTCCTCAAAGATCCTGAAAGTGTGTTATCTGTTGAAGTCACGTTTTTGCATGATCAGGCACCATGTTTCTAGGCTCTTCAGACACAGGAGCTGCTTCGAAACAGTGGTATCAATTTCTTCTTGACAAGTGAATTTCCAGGTAGCTCCCCTGACCTTAATGTGTGTGAAAACATTGGTAGTATCTTAAAGAATCGTGTTGAAGCGCACACAGTAAACTATAATGGTATATCAAGCCTCGACGACCTGTGAAGAGAGGTGACCGAAGTGCTCAGGGAAATGGAGTTTGAGTCTCAGCTTTTTTGCGATTTGCTGAAATCATACCCCTCAAGAATGCAGGCTGTGGTACAGGCAGATGGAGGCCACACAAAGTATTAAATACTCAGAGAGAAACTTAAATAAATACCTGTTTTGAATTACTTTTGTTTTTGTCCATATCAATTTTAGTTTGTGCTGTAGAGGGGCGCCTCTAATTTTGAAACACAATGTATATATATATATATATATATATATATATATATATATATATATATATATATATATACATATATATATATATTATATTATATTATATTATATTATATTATATTATATTATATTATATTATATTATATATATATAAATTATATTTCACCTTTTGGCATATGCCGTATGAATTGTGTTCTCCTTGGCACATGTGCCGTGGCATCTTGGAACTGTTTGGTATTTGTTCGTCCTTCAGATGATCTCTGTCACACTAAGCAACAAAAAATAATATAAAGTTGGAAATAATTTGACGGGGCCATCGTATAGAATGCGCAAGTATGGATGTTGGTTCAGAACACCTGGTCTTCCTCAGTGTCGCTCTTTTAATCTATCTATATTAGTGAAAGATATATATATATATATATATATATATATATATATATATATATATATTATATATTTATATATATATATCTATATATATATATATATATATTTATTATTTATATATATATATATATATTGTATATATATATATATATATATATATATATATATATATATATATATACACACATATGTCTTTCACTAATATAGATAGATAAACAGAGACACACACTGAGGAAGACCAGGTGTTCTGAACCAACATCCACACTTGCGCATTCTATACGATGGCTCCATCAAATTTAATTATTTCCAGCTTTATATTATTTTTTGTTAGTGTGACAGAGATCATCTGAAGGACGATTATATATATATATATATATATATATATATATATATATATATATATATATATATATATATAATATATATATATATATATATATATATATATATATATATATATATATATATATATATATATATATATATATATTCTTATTACTAAGGGGACTTCAGATGGGCTGTCATGAGCTGTGCCAACCACGTTTAGCAGATAGTGCCAACCCTGTTAGAATCCCCCACCACCCCCTTCCTCCCAATTACTATGAGGCTAGGTCCGAATCAATCTCTCTCTCTCTCTCAGAACTGAATTATTACATGTGTAACGTAATTATATAAAAAAAGATAAAATACCTGATTTACTTTTGCGCTCGCGCACACGCACAGTACATTCTAATGTTGACTTGGCGCCCAAGATAACGTTTTGTCTAAGTTGTTGCCTCTCTTGAGATAGGAGTTGAACACGAGTACTGCGGTTTCAGTAGCCGTTTATCTATGTATAAACTGCACCGCACGTCTTGTGATAGTATAGCCTATGTAATGCGTTTCTCTTTTGAATATGTACAGTGGCGACAATATCGGTTTATTTATTCATTTAATTCTTTTATTTCATGTATGGTATTAGGAACAGTACAGTTCGGTTTTTGTAATGCTAGGGACCCTCAGGTCAGGGTACAGTACGTCTCTCTCTCTCTCTGTTATTGACTTGTAATCATTTTACCCCTCTCTCTCTCTCTCTCTCTCTCTCTCTCTCTCTCTCTCTCTCTCTCTCTCTCTCTCTCTCTCTCTCTCCATGCGCGATTGTCCTTTGGAATTTAATCTATTATTGACTTGCACGCATTAGAAATAATTAACAGAAGGGGGTGGGATATACAGAAGGAGAAAAATTATTAGAACAGGAACATAAATTTATACATTTCTTAAACAAGCCGTTAAAAAAAAAATCAAAATACAGGGTGAATTGTTTTAGAGTAGTTGCATCTTCGCTGGAACCTTTGAGGTGCCAGCTTCACAACATCCTCGGTGAGACTGTTCCATAGTCCAGCGGTGTGAGGAGTGAAACGTTATGTAAATATCCTTTCATTGGGTCGCGAACGATTTCAGGTGCTTACAAGAGGTATTACGTTCCACTGTGGTTTTTTTTTTTTTTTTTTTTTTCAATGTAAATTCAACTACTGAAGTCTCCGTAGCAGGATAGTGCCGTCAGTGCACCTCCTGCGGTGCACTATAGGTACTACTTCAGGTTACTTGCAGCGCCCCTCCGGCCCTTAGCTGCAACCCCTTTCATTCCTTTTACTGTACCTCCGTTGATGTTCTTTCTCTTCCATCTTACTTTCCAGCCTCTTCTAACAATTATTTCACAGTGCAGCTACGAGGTTTTCCTCCTGTTGCTCCTTTGTAACCTTTTACTCTCAGTTTTCACTTCAGCGCTGAATG
>NC_089756.1:4367997-4377997 GCF_040412425.1 Macrobrachium rosenbergii | reverse complement strand
AGTCTTTATATAATGTTTATTACTGATCGATTTGGGTCTTTGATAGGTTTTATATATTACTGTTCGAATGGCTTCAGTCTTTGATATAATGTTTTATATATTACTGATCGATTTGGGTCTTTGATAGGTTTTATATATTACTGTTCGAATGGCTTTGATATAATGTTTTATATATTTGATCGATTTGGGTCTTTGTTAGGTTTTATATATTAGTCTTTGATATAATGTTTTATATATTACTGATCGATTTGGGTCTTTGATAGGTTTTATATATTACTGTTCGAATGGCTTCAGTCTTTGATATAATGTATTATATATTACTGATCGATTTGGGTCTTTTGATAGGTTTTATATATTACTGCTCGAATGGCTTCAGTCTTTGATATAATGTTTTATCTATTACTGATTCGATTTGGGTCTTTGATAGGTTTTATATATTACTGTGACTTCAGTCTTTGATATAATGTTTTATCCATTACCGATCGATTTGGGTCTTTGATAGGTTTTATATATTACTGTTCGAATGGCTTCAGTCTTTGATATAATGTTTTATATATTACTGATCGATTTGGGTCTTTGATAGGTTTTATATATTACTGTTCGAATGGCTTCAGTCTTTGATATAATGTTTTATATATTACTGATCGATTTGGGTCTTTGATAGGTTTTATATATTACTGTTCGAATGGCTTCAGTCTCTGATATAATGTTTTATATATTACTGATTGATTTGGGTCTTTGATAGGTTTTATATATTACTGTGACTTCAGTCTTTGATATAATGTTTTATCTATTACTGATCGATTTGGGTCTTTGATAGGTTTTATATATTACTGTTCGAATGGCTTCAGTCTTTGATATAATGTTTTATATATTACTGATCGATTTGGGTCTTTGATAGGTTTTATATATTACTGTTCGAATGGCTTCAGTCTTTGATATAATGTTTTATATATTACTGATCGATTTGGGTCTTTGATAGGTTTTATATATTACTGATCGAGTGGCTTCGGTCTTTGATATAATGTTTTTTTTTTTTACATTTTATACATTACTAATCAGTTGGCTTCAGTTTTTTGTATAATATATACATTTTATACATACTGATCAAATACCAAAGGTTTTGCAATTAGCCTGTGGTCCGACGCTTTGCCTGTTTGCTCAGCAAAACGTTTGGTTAGTATTTCAGTTCAGTGTTGAACAATTTCGCATGTAATGGTTACGTATTTTAATTAATTTTTAAACAAGTTAGCAATGACTGCACTAAAATTCATTTCCGGTTTAATTACATGCATATTAATAACTTTTTTTATTGCGCCCCAGTTCAAGTATTGTGGTGCGGTCGTGAAGTATCGCTGGTAAAAAAAAAAACTTCCTGGATAGAGATGGGAGTGTACTAGGAGGGGAGGGTTTGGTGCGTGTAAAGGATTTGCCCAAAGTCCTGCGGTGATAAGTGGATAGGCGGGTCCTGGGGTTCTTTTGGGGATGGCTGACCCGCCCAGTTTTGTAGCCTCGACTACCTGATAAGTGACACGGGCGGGCATGAGTAAAGCTGGCCTCAGTTAAGCGCTCTTACTTTAGATGACAGCTGGAGAGAATGCGGTATATACCTAGAATTTAGCAAGCAGCGCATATAAAGTTTTTTTTTTTTTTTTGGGGGCAAAGGGGTTGGGATGCGTGCCGTGGGAAATTCGGGGATGATCACTCTAAGGACAAATTAGGAGAAGGCACGATTAGTACTGGGTGGAGTTGCCCCTTTGTGTGGGTGGGGTGGGGATTGGGTATGGGTATAGATGGAAAGGGAGGGGGATTGGAGGATTGGTGGGAAAATGGGAGGGGGATTCGGTATGGGCATAGATGGAAGGGGTTGGAAGATTGGTGGGGACACGTATTGGGGATTGGATATGGGTATAGATGGAAGGGAAGGGGGGACTGGGATAAGATGGGTGGGGAAGGGGAAAGGAAATTGGGTATAGGTGGGGAGGGGGTAGAGGGTAGGGGCTTAGTCAGTTCTTGACAGGTGTGGGGATCCGCCCTGTCCATATTGGTCGTGTGTTTGTATTGAGAGGCTCGACGCTGCATTCTTCTGGGAGTCACGTTTTTCCACATTGCCATTATTATTATTATTATTATTATTATTATTATTATTATTATTATTATATTTTTAAACACAATTGCTGTTTCAACGGTATTTAGCTTGTAGAGTGTCTTCTCCATTCTCCTTATATTCTTCCCGTCTGCAGGTAGGTGGTATAATAAATTTGCAAAGGACATTTTAAAATATTCTTTTGTTGTTTATATGCCGTTGAAACAGCAATTGTTTTTCATAACATTGCCCTAAAAGAGGGACTCTATTATTATTATTATTATTATTATTATTATTATTATTATTATTATTATTATTATTATTATTATTATTATTATTATTATTGGCTTAACAAGAGATAAGACCTTACTCTATATCTAACTGATGAGTTTCCTCAGATTAGCATTAAGAATATTCCTCAAGATGAAGAGAAGTTAATTTCGTCAGATGATGGAAAATAATGCGTTTCCAAGAAAATATAAAAATACTCTTCCAAACAAGGGGAGAGAGAGAGAGAGAGAGGGCCAGTTGTTTCTGTAGTAGCAACACGTGACATTTAGAAAGCTGAAATTATGCTTATTGATGAGAATAAAGTCATATATTATCTCCCGTCGACGGTAGATTTATGAAAACACTTAGCCCGACTGGTGGACCTCTGGCACTTTAGTCCCTTTGGGCAATAAATAAATAATTATAAATCAATGACCTAGGTTTTGTTTCCGCTGAGTGGAGATTTGGGTAAGATAAAACCCAGGAGACACGATTTTGCAGAGGAATTTCTCAGATTCCCTCTGAGTCATGCGACGTATGAGGCGTTACATTATTAATATTTTACTACTACTACTACTACTACTACTACTACTACTACTACAACTACTACTACTACTGCTACTACTATTATTATTATCATTATTATTATTATTAGAAGAAGAAGAAGATGAACCTTTTTCATATGGAATAAGCCCACAGGGGCCATCGACTGGAAGTTCAAGCTTTCAAAGAATATGGTGTTCATTCGAAAGAAATAACAGAAGGTAATGGGAAATACAGAAAGATGAGATCAGTTATTAGATAAACATGTAAATTAACAAATAAATTAATAAGTGTAAGTAAATATAAAAGTCATACACGCATTTTTAATAAGGGACTTCGCGTAATACGCATAGGAGGAGCGTAGGATCTTACATAAAACAAGCAGGTGGTGCAGGTTGGTCTTCCTAGCAAATCCTGAAAAGTTCGGTCGATCGTTTGATAAAAAAACTAAACCTGTTTTTAAAGAGCATTTTTCCCCCAGCGGAGACGGGGGGAGGGGAGTGGGAGGTGGAGCCATCCAAAGGAGTCAGCAGAGAGAGAGAGAGAGAGAGCGAGCTCCTTCGTGGACCATCTGGTATGCCGGAAGGGGTTGTAAACTTGTGGGATGTGTATGTGTGTGAGCGCGCGTTGCGTTGCGGTCTCCTTTCCACTTGATCTGCTAATTTATTGTTTATCATTCTTTCTAATTTATTGTTTATCATTCTTTCTAATTTATTGTTTATCATTCTTTGTGTGTGTGTGTGTGTTTTAACCAGTTTTCATCATCGTTTGGTTCTTCTTTACATTATTTTTTATGAAATTTTGATATCAGTTTGGTTATTTGTGTTTTTGCGAGTCTGTTTGCTTTGCGGACCGTTTTACTTTTTTGCTATCATTCAGCCTTTGTGCGTGTTTGTGTTTGTATGTGTGGTTGTGTTTTTTCCAGTTTTCTTCATTTCGGTTCTTCGTGTTTTTTTGTTTTTTGAGATTTTGATGTGAACTTGGTTGTTTGTTTTTATATGTGGGTGTGTTTTTGTAAACTTACGTGTGTGTAAGTGTTTAAGCTTACAAAGAAGTATGTAAGTATTTATGCTTACATATATGTATAAGTATTTAAGCTTACGTACATGTATGTAAATATATAAGCTTGCATAAGTTAATTCAAGTATTTATGTTTGGATGCAGTTATTTATATACGCTGTAAGTGCACAATGCTTTTTCATGCTCACGGCGTTAATTTTCCAATCAGATACAAACATTCTCTCTCTCTCTCTCTCTCTCTCTCTCTCTCTCTCTCTCTCTCTCTCTCTCTCTCTCTCTCTCTCTCGGCCAATTCTCGACTGCTTCCGTCATCACCGTCGTCATCATCAAAATAATAATTATCATATCATCAAAATCATCATCTCTGGTCTTTCACTTTCCTCCTCCTCCTCCTTCATTCAACTTCCTCCCCTCCCCCTCCCATGCCTCCACCACCTCCTCCTTCCATTCCACCTCCTCATCCTTCCCCTCTTCCTCCTCCCCCCCCTCCTCCTCCACTTCCTCTTCCCTTTCCTCCTCCTCCTCCCCTCCTCCCATTCCTCCTCCCCCATTCCACCTCTTCCCCCTCTCATTCCACCTCCTCCCCCCCCTCTCATTTCTCCTCCTCCCCCCCTCTCATTTTCTCCTCCTCCTCCTCCTTCTCCTCCTCCTCCTCCTCGAGCGATCACGCGAAAAGCGACCGATAACGGCACTGTTTTCAATGGCTGTTGCTAATGAGATTATGTAGCGAGATGCCTTTTTCCCTCTGGGAGGCAGGAAGGGAGGGAGGCATCTCGCCTTTGTGACGGTCGATAGATACTGCTGTCGATTACTGTGTGAGGTTTTCCTCTCTCTTTTTGAACAGGAGTCTTTTCCTTTGTAAACAGAAATCTTTCCCTTTTTAAGTAGGAATCTTTTCTTTTTTAAGCAGGAATCTTTCCCTTTTTAAGCAGGAATCTTATGCTTTTTAATCTATAATCTCTCCCTTTATAAACAGGAATCTTTCCTTTTTAAGGCAGAAATTTTTCCCTTTTTAAGTAAATATTTTCCTTCGATTTTTTTTCCAGCTTAGAGTTTTGAAGGAGACTCTATAGCGTCAAAAATAAAATTGTTGTCCGTAACGAATTTGGCAGTAAAAATTTTGATCTTAAGTCATGGATGTATGTTATAAAATGCTTCAAGTTCCTCGTTGGACGAGTCGGTAGAGTTCTCGGCTAGCACTCTGCTAGGCCCGAGTTCGAGTCTTCGGTCGGCCAATGAAGAATTAGAGGAATTTATTCCTGGTGGCAGAAATTCATTTCTTGCTATAATGTGGTTCGGATTCCACAATAAGCTGTAGGTCCCATTGCTAGGTAACCAGATGGTTCTTAGCCACGTCAAATAAGTCTAATCCTTCGGGCCAGCCCTAGGAGAGCTATTAATCAGCTCAGTGGTCTGGTTAAACTAAGGTATACTTAACTTATAAAATGCTTCCATTTTCATGAAGCATGTATATCGAATAATTGTGTTCCTTGCATCGTTAACCTTTGCTTTTGCAACTCCGTCCTTTAGTAACCAATCAACTACTCGGTCAATTAGCCAGTCTATTTATTCAATATCGCATTTGACGCAAAGCGGGTGTGGTCGCGAATGTAGCCCTTATTTATTAAGTTAAGAAGGGTCTATCTCGTCTGCCCCCAGGAGTCCGTGAGTGGCAGGAGGTATTATGCTATGTGGTCCTCCAGAGACATTGTCGATAGATGGATTGATAATCTCTCAATCAATTCCCAGTCAATCAATCAATGATTGAGTTGGAATTGATTACGAGATTTGAAGTGGTTGGTATGGTCTTTCTCGCCTACTGCTGGAGTGTTAGTACAAAGCCACGAAACCTTAGCTTATTGCGTGTGCGTGTGTTTTAGAGAGAGAGAGAGAGAGAGAGAGAGAGAGAGAGAAGAGAGAGAGAGAGAGAGAGGTGGCACGTATGTCAATACAGTTAGCTGCTTTGATTACAGTTCACCTTCTTTACGGTCAGTGGTAGCTTGCCTTACAGCTAAGTGGATTATTCTCATTGTATTTCTGCTTGTATCGTATCATAAAAAATAAAAGTGGACAGATCGGGAGAGTTTGTGTTTGGTAGTTCCATCGTCAAATATTTGGTTACGTAATCATAATAAGATAACACTGTTTATGTGATTACTCGTGTTCCGTTCGCTATGAAATGTTTGTATAATGTTTCTCTTCAGTTGTGAAATATAATTGAGAACTATTCTCATCGGGAGAAAATTGTTGAAATTGTGTGTTTGTGTGTGCGTATTTTGAAAATGTGTGTGTGTGCGTATTTTGAAAGTGTGTTTGTGTGTACGTATTTTGAAAATGTGTTTTGTGTGTGTGTGTGTGCGCGTGCGTATTTTGACTGTTTGTGCGTGTACGTATTTTGAAAGTGTTTGTGTGTTCGTATTTTGACATTGTGTTTTTGTGTGCGTATTTTGAAAGTGTGTGTTTGTGTCTGTGTGTGTGTTTTTTTGATGAAGTGAAAGTGCACCTGGTGAAGAGGTGGGGGGCGGCGGGGCGGTGAATGGAAAGAAGTCTTTTGGCGGCTTTCATGCAGCCTAATCCCGTTCAAGAAGAAAGTATATTGATTGATGAGTCATTCATTAAGTCGTCTAAAATCAGCCTTTTTAACGAGTTGCCGTTAAGGAATGAGATATGCGTCGTGTTAAATTAACCTCAGGTTAATGAGACCTTGTAGAGAGAGAGCGTTTTTGCACACTTGGAGAAACTAACTTTTATTTTTCATTTATTTGTTTTTAGAAAACGCTTATGTCTGATAGTCAGTCAGTTCGGTGACGGTTAAAAACACTTGTAACGAAAATGGAAATTATATATATATATATATATATATATATATATATATATATATATATATATATATATATATATATATATATATATATATATATACATACACATATATATATATATATATATATATATATATATATATATATATATATATATATACACACACATATAAACATATATATATATATATATATATATATATATATATATGTATATAACTGTATATATATACTGTGTATGTATGTGTGTATATATATGTGAGTGTGTGTATATATATATATATATATATATATATATATATATACATGTATATATATATATATATATGATATATATATATATATATATATATATATATATATATATATATATATATATATATATATGACTTTTATCACAACGTGGTTTATATACAAGCTTTAATACAAATCCTTTAATATTCGCGCTCTACCTCGGAAATAATATATTTTCATATATGTTACCGAAGGGGAATTTTTTTTTTAGTTGATAATAAGTTCGTCGTCCCGTGGGCTCGAACCAACGAAGGTCAAGAACTCAGGACTACAGTGGACGCCTTTACCCAGCAAATGAGGTATGATATAATAAGTTGATATCGGCTCCCGTCTACAAATCCCCGTCGAACTCAGATAGCCTATTCGTATTTAGAGTCGATATTAACCTACCTCAGCCTCACTTGCTAGCCGTGTGGGTAAAGGCGTCCACTGTAGTCCTGAGTTCTTGTCCTTCGTTGGTTCGAGCCCACGGGATGACGAACTTATTATCAACTAAAAAAAAAATTCCCCTTCGGGTAACATAGCCTACATGAAAATATATTATCTCCGAGGTAGAGCGAATTGGATATTAAAGGACGTTTGTAGCTTACTGCTTGTGTGTATATATATATATATATATATATATATATATATATATATATATATATATATATATATATATATATATATATATATATATATATATATATAAATATTACTGCTGTTCGCCTCGTAACATTTGATTGTAAATAATATCAGCCTGACCAAGACCGGGAAAAGCCATTGTCCGCATTAGGAGCGTCTTCAGTTCAAACTTTAACATCCGTTGGAGAAAGGAATAGGTAGCATTTAGGCATTTAACCCCATAGGAGAAATTTCCATATTCAACTTTAAGAATAGGTGGTCCTGAAGTCCTTTTTTCCTTTCTACCTGTCTCTCGTGGCGAATGTTTTTAACAGAGCATAGACGCCTAAGGCATGACTGTAGGCCTGTTTTGACCCAGCGCTGGTCAGACAAGAGATAGAGAGAAACTAGCCGCCGTCTCGGGCAGACGTCTGGAAGGTGGCCCTGTCCCCTTTCTTTTTCTATTATTCTATTAGTGAAGTGAAGAAGCAATTGCGAAGCCCCTCTCGGCGATGTTAGTGCGCTAACGTTAGTCCTAAGGTAAAGTCGCTTTTTGTTCAAAACTTCGCCCATTCTTTTATCTTTTTCTGTATTTCGCATTTCTTTTGTTTCCTCCTTCATCCCCCCACTTACTGTATATGTGTTTACGAAGTCTAGATTAAGCCTAATTATTATATTGTTAGCTTCAACCCCGTTATTCCAGTAAAATACCTAGGATTTAGGGTAAGCAAAATCAGGTTAAATCTCGATGCTTTTGTATGCCTCGCGTCTGAATGTTTGGAAGAACCGTTGCGTTTAAAGTCAAATTCATCTCAAATATTCTTGTTAAGGTTAATTACCCTTAACTGGCGACCTTTGGCTAATTAACGACTGTCTTTGAGGTTAACTTTTGGCTTCAAGTGGCAGGTTACGTGTAATCTTGGTTTTCAGGGCCGTAAAAATTACGTGAATTGAATAATACATGATCAGCCAAGATATATATATATATATATATATATATATATATATATATATATTATATATATATATATATATATATATATATATATATATATATATATTATATATATATATATATTATATATATATATATATTATATATATATATACTGTATATATATATATATATATATTATATATATATATATATATATATACATATAATAATATATATATATATATATTATATATATATATATATATATATATATATATATATATATATATATATATATATATATATATATATATATATATATATATATATATATATTTACACTATATATATTTACACTGAGGTGTGGAACTTACCATGGAAATTTACAAATCTGACTGAAGGAGCTGATTTAGGTAAAACACAAGTAGAGAATTTAAGCTGACGGCCTTACTTCAACAGGGAAAGTTGCAGATAAACACGTAGGGTTGCTTAAAATCACTTATATTTACAATTAAGAATTAAATCAGAATAAAGGGGAAATTCGAAACAGACATGTAAAACAGGGTCTTGTCGAACAGCTAAATTTACAACACATTAAACAATAACAGAACTGGGAAAAAATCCACTTTGAAGGACACCGTGGGGTGAGGTGCATTGGTTGTGACCACGACACAAGCACAAGATGAACAGTTGATTCCACGGCTAACAACTCCGTCTGCAATGGAGAACACATTCAGTTACTTACAAAAAAACTAGGTAGCGCGGTTGAAGAGAACCGAGGGGGTGCACGGAAGGTGCCAAAGCAACTCGATTCTAAGCACTGGTAAAACATGTGAATTTTGGACAGTTATATACTTACTGCGCTAATAAGTCAGGTCTCTGTGAAAATCCCACTTCAGAAGTGAAATTAATTTCAGTAGAAGAATACAGGGTTCGTGACTGATTCAAAACCCGACTTCTGGTACATTACCTTTTAGTCGGAGACGGGAGGTTGGGGGGGAGGGGCCGTCCTCGTCTTCAGCGCCAGCATGGAGGGAAAGAATTTAAGGGGCTTGCATTTTATAAAAAGACTAAGGCTCAAAACAGCCGCGTGGAGAAAGGGCCAAGGCTCTAAGGGAGCAGTTGAAAAGGGGCAAGTGTGTGGATTCTGCTGCCAGGCGTAGTAGGCTATCTCTCGGCTGTAGGCTATCTGAGGAAGCGCCACTCGTGCTCTGCCTCTTAGGACCTCGGCGGATTATTTTTTTTCCAGTTGGTGGTGTCTGCTTGCTTGGCAGTCCGTTTTCTATGCTGCTTAGATCATGTGGCACGGCGCTGGATAAATGGTGACCAGTTGGTATGGGCTTGGTCTCCAAAAGGCAATACCTGTAAGAAAGGTTTCGTCAGTAGGTCAAGGAAGAGGATTAAAAGATTACCAAAGGGTGAGAA
>NC_089756.1:4317997-4362997 GCF_040412425.1 Macrobrachium rosenbergii | reverse complement strand
TTTATATATAAAAAAAATTAAAAGAGGCGCAATGAAATTTATGTTAAAAAAGGCACAGTGAATTTTATGTTAAAAGAGGCACAGTGAATTTTATGTTAAAAGAGGCGCAGTGAATTCTATGTCAAAAGATGCACAGTGAAGTTTATATAGAAAGAGGCACGGTGAATTTTATAAGCTAAGAGGCACATTGAATTTTATATTAAAAGAGGCCCAGTGAATTTTATATTAAAAGAGGCCCAGTGAATTGTATGTTAAAAGAGGCACAGTGAATTATATGTTAAAAAGGCACAGTGAATTTTATGTTAAAAGAGGCACAGTGAATTTTATATTAAAAAGGCACATTGAATTTTATATTAAAAGAGGCACAGTGAATTTTAAAACCAACTTGTTCTTAGCATTAGCCTACATTTATGTATCATAGGGATAAAAACACGGGCACTAAAACTCCGGTGGATCAGCAAATATTTTCGATCTCAAAGGTTAAATAAATTTGCGGAGGATATTCTGATGACATCCTACTTAAGTTTAACTGTCGTGGTCTGTGATCAAGCAAAACAGCAATGGAAGAAGACGACGACGACGACACTGGCTTGAGAAATACTGTCATGTCAATTAGTGCAGTCCTATTGTTCGGTAAAGGCTCGGTTTTATTTTCATCTCTTTCCATGAAGGTTCTGCTGTGACCTTGGTGGTATTAGTAGAGTGATTGCTGTGGGTCGCCCTCAGTGGGTTACAGACCGTGGAAGTCATAATTGCTTTGGACCTTCTCCCCCCCCTTTCTCTCTCTCTCTCTCTCTCTCTCTCTCTCTCTCTCTCTCTCTCTCTCTCTCTCTCTCTCCACGTGCTTGTTGCATTCAAGGTGACTGTGACTGTGACTGACTGTTTTGCTTTATTCGAAGGTTACTTTGAGAGTTTTCGTTACAGCGAAGGTCGAATATTAATTGCATGTTCCGAAATTGGCTTTTGACTCTTGGATTGACGGGGATTTGCAGAGATTGAAATTTGGAAATACTTCAGAGGGGAAACAGCGATGATGTATCCTTCTTGGGCATTGAAGTATGAAGGCTTCGGTAAGCTTCTTTATTTTTTTTTCTTCAGGGATGGGGAGAGGATGCAAAGGCTGGTAGGTGGTACCTTGGCGGTATCTTAGTGGTACCTCGGCTGGTACCTTGGCAGTACTTTGGTGGCACTTTGATCATTGGCCACATTCCTTTGCAGCCTGGAACCCCCTTCCTTGTTTTGTCCATTGAAGTTCTTTTAAGAACTTCAGTGTTATTATTAGAATTTGTCACTTACCGTATGAAATGCATAGGATTTCAAGGCCTTTTTGACTCTGGTGAGGGAATTTCAGAGTTTAAATAGACAAGCGATACATTTTAGTGGTTGAAATCAACCTGGATGGAAGGTAAGAGGCAGAGGGAGGACCGTCAGCAGGGCAAGAATCGCTGGTCATGCCTTGCTACAGCATCGCAATAATGGCAGAGTAATGGCACGTTGCAGTGATAGAGGACTTCTTCTTCTTCCGTTTTTTCTCCAAGTGAGTCATGAAGGTTGAAGGGCGCACACGAGATGTTTTCGAGGGAGGGGCGGATGACGCCGTCCTGGGACGGAAACGCTTGAATGGTTGGTGTCTGGAAAGAGAGGGGATCCACCTGAAGTATAGTGATTATGTCATCGTGTTTACGATGACAACCATTACGATATGAATTGAACTCGGGGACCCATACGGTAAAATCTCCGTAGGGGGTTAGTGCCGTCAATGCACCTTACGCGGTGTACTGTAGGCATTACTTAAGGTTCTCTGCGGCGTTCCTTCGGCCTCAAGCTGCAACCCCTTTCATTCCTTGGACTGTATCTGTGTTCATATTCTCTTCCTTCCATCTTACTTTCCACCCTCTCCTGACAATTGATTCATAGTGCAACTACAATTACGAGGTTATCCTCCTGTTACACCTCCCAAACCTTTTTACTGTCAATTTCCGCTTCAGCGGTAAATGACCTCACAGGTCCCAGCGCTTTGCCTTTTGCCTAAAATCTGTATTCTATTCTGTTCTGTTCTCGTGCGGTAAATTTCGCATTGGCTGGTTGGTTGCCCTGACCCTGGAATGTAGTTGGGGGGAGGGAGGGTAAGGATAAGGGGTAGCCTTGCAAAGCTCTACGGTAGGGTGCACGCGGCAGGGGCGTGCTCTGCACCAAGGGTGCAATACAGACGGAGTAAATAAGCTTCCTGTCACACCTGTGTAACGCCCCTCCGCCACTGCCTCTCCTCTCCCTCAGGTGTTGGGATGTCGGCTAGGGGAACTGGGCGAATGGAGGGGGGTCATGGAAAGTTATTTGATTGTGCTCTCGGCTTGTGAAATAACTCCTCCGAATTCTTTTTCTTGACGTGTGTTTTGTTTCGAAGGTGGGGGACGGTCTCTCTCTCTCTCTCTCTCTCTCTCTCTCTCTCTCTCTCTCTCTCTCTCTCTCTCTCTCTCTGAATCCAAGAAGTTATTTTGATATTTATTACTGCTAGCATCCAAGTCTTCATTTGTTCCTAGGATACCATTTAGGATAGTGTAAATCTTTGAGCATCCTTTGGCAGTTCAGTGGAACTTGGCTGAATGTTTTTCTTTCTGTTGGCCATTCAGTTCAGAATTGTATGTGATACTCCATACAAATTAATATTTTTGCAAATTCTTTTGAATTAAAGAGAATGTACGCATATTTTGAGGTTTTTTATCGTCAGCTTTCTTGACACACACACGTAACATATTGATAGATCAGTTTGTACCTTTCATCACTTCGTATTTTAATTTAATATATATATTTTTAAAATTTTCCGTTAAATCTCCACACTCTACTTTGAACGTGAACTTGAAAAATCATGGTGTCTAAAATACAATATTTTCTATAGTGATTTTACATTGCTTTTGTTATGCACATTTTTCCATGAACGACTTAAACTTATTTCGTTCAAATAAGAACCCAGATGTTATGATGGCAGACTTAGTAACCATAAATCAAGCGTTCGTTAATTACAAGGGCACTCTGCAATCATTCTTTCTTCCTCGCAGAATGGCAGTTTGTATTTTTCCTTCTTCCTTTGTTTCTGAGCGCTAATAGCCCCGAGCGAGCGAACAGACACCAGGTTCTGTGTTTGATTGGTAGGCTATAGCCTACATGTCTTTGTCCCGTTGTCTATGGCACTCCCCGTAGGAGGGTAATGCCATCAGTGCACCCCATACGGTGCACTGTAGGCATTACTAAAGGTTCTTTGCAGCGTCCCTTCGGCCCCTAGCTGCAACCCCTTTCGTTCTCTTTACTGTACCCCCGTTCATATTCTCTTTCTTCCATCTTACTTTCCTCAACCCTCTCCTAACAGTTGATTCATAGTGCAACTGCGACACTTTTCTCCTGTTACACCTTTGTAACCTTTCTCTCAAATTTCCTTTCGGCGCTGAACGACGTCATAGGTCCCAGCGCTTGGCCTCGGGCCTAAATTCTATATTCTACGCTATATTCTATGCCTCCTCTTCGCGATAAAACAAGAAATATAAATAAAATTATAAATACTCACAGTAGTGAGAGTCTTTGAGGGAGAAACAAATCCACCGTTATGTGTGGGTACAAATATAATTTGAGAGATTTGTTTTTAAATATACCCACCCATACAGAAGTGTGGATTTGTTTCTCGAGGACAAGAAAATAATGTTTTGACTCCAATATTTCGCTTTGATCCAGAGTACGTGACGGTCCAGCGACCGTAGACAACAAACGGGAGAGAGGATCGTCGATACGTGGCATAAACAGGTACACAAAAAATTTTATTTAAACACTGACAGAAATTTTGAAATAGCAGCACGTATATAATTGTGTCTTTTTATTTATGCCGTCGCTAAGTAGCGTAGGAAATATTTTTTTCTACTTAATAAATATCTTTGTCACATCATTAAACATCCTAGTTCTCGATGCACGGAGTAAACAGGTACACGAAAAAAATGTATAAAACACTCGAAAGGAGATTTAGAAAAGCGGCAAGTACAGTAGGCCTAATTGTGTCTTTATTTTACGTCGTGGCTAAGTAACTTGGTGCTTTTTGTAAGTAATTGTCTTTGTCATATCACGATTGAAACATCACGCATCCACTGTTTTTATTTCACAAAAGAAGAGACATTTGTATCTTATTAATGGCAGTTTTAATTCCATTAGTAAAAAAATCTCTTCGCTGCTACATTTTTAAACATGGATCTTTAGAGTATCTATATTTAACTTATAATTGGTATCATTTGCAATTTGAGTAATTCCTGTTATACCGCTGAATGACTGTGGATCCCAATACTTGGCTTTGTGCCTAAGTCCCCATATTCCACGAGAAAATGTATAAAACAGTCGAAAGGGATTTCGAAAAGGTAGAACCTAATGTCTTTTCATTAATGTCGTCGCTAAGTAACGTAGTCAGTTTTTTGTAACCATATGTATGTCACATCGTGATTGAAACGTCCTGCATCTAGCGTCTTTGTCACAAAAGAAAAGACATTTTTATATTGTACAGGTACTCTTTAGAAGTCAAATCTTGTGGTAACGTACTCTTTAGGTCCTGTAGGACTCTACTTGGGAAGAGTCCTTGTGCATTTGTGTACATTGGCTTCTCCAGTTCCCATACCTACAAGGAACCTTACGATATTCTATAACATCGTGTATTGTTGAATTTGTAAAAGTGTTTCGTACTTGTAAGTTATTTTGAGGTTAGTTTTAACTTCAGTGTCTTATGTTAATTTTTGGGATGTAGCCTATGTCACCTTCATCGTAGGTTAGATATTGTAAGCAAGCATGAGAGCCATGCAGTTTATTTATTTATTTATTTTTTTTTTTGGTCATCTTAGGTTAAGTCTCGTTTTAATTCGCCCTTGTCATATTCAGGGACCCTAATTCATCCGTTAATTCTCTCTCTCTCTCTCTCTCTCTCTCTCTCTCTCTCTCTCTCTCTCTCTCTCTCTCTCTCTCTCTCTCTTCTGAAAATAATTAGAGGACGTTCGAGGTCAGGTACCTTCATTGCGCTCTGAGGAAGGTGGAAGGGAAACATACTGTAGATAGAGGAAGGGGTTGGAGTCGTATCCCCTTTGAGTAGGAGGAGGAGTTATAAGAAGAAGAGAAATAGGAGAAAGAGAAAGAGGAGGAGGAGTAACAGAAAGGGAAAGAGGAGGAGGAGGGAGTAGTAAGAAAAAGAGGGGGAGGAGGAGTAAGAGAAAGTTTTTTTTTTTTTTTTTTTTTAAGAATCACGTAGCCTATCTGTTCCCCTTTAGGAAGTCGACCTCTTCCCTTCTTGCTGTCCTTTATGCATGCATCAGCCCTTTGTGATCCGATTCGTTTGTTTTCGAGGTTACACAGGGGAATGTGGACTTTTTTTGTTTTAATAAAAGCGAAGGGAGCTCAGCGCCTGTGAAAGCATAACTTCTAAATGTAGATCGAACGTTGGGATTTCATTGAAGTTTGTTTATTTTTTTTATATAGATTCCTGTCTGGTTGTGTTGTGGTAGAGTAGAGTTGAAGGAAATTGTATACCGTTATATTTTGTAAGAAACTAATACAGTTAATACTGCTACTGTTAGTAGGAGTCTTAAGTAATGCTTGTTTTTATCTGGGCAGGGCTTTGTTATTTTAATTCAGTAAGATGATGATGTAAGAGTGAGAACTTATTTTTGCAGTATATACGCTTGTATTATGTAAGAAAGTATTATTGTTAGTAGGAATATTACGTGATGCGTGTTTTTATCATGGCCAGGGGAGGAGGGTTTGTTTAAAAGATTCTATTATTGTAATTCAGTCAGATGCTGTGGTGGGAGATGAGAACTAACTTATGCATTTTTTAATATGAGGGCCATTAATTGTATCCAGCTTACTTAACACTACAATTTTAACTCGAGAATCAGTAGTAGCCAGTATAGCGATGCAAGAGAAGAAAAATAATTGTCTGCTTGTTACGATGACGTAACCTAGATCATGAGGCCACACAAAAAAACCACAGATTAGATCATATCACTGAGTTTATGTGCCACTTCTTTCAGGGATTTTTTTTTTTTGGGGGGGGTTAATTCCGCATGAGTCTTTGTGAATAATCATAATAATAATGAGTCGCAGCTTTTGTTTTTACTAACATTAGGCGAATGAAATGAAGCCCTGAACTGTATATTATACACGTACATACATACATACATATATATTAGTCCTTTCTTCTGTCATCGGCGCAATGTACCGTTTCATTTCGTATTCAGCAGACGAGGTCAGGTCTGATACATTATCTGTGATGGATGTTGGAAGCCACATCCTTTTCTTCGATTCAACTGAAAAGACAAGACAAGAGAAGAGGATTTAAATGGGCCGATACAATGTGGGCTGTAATATGGAAATGTTTTATTCGTAGGCCACAGATACCTCGATTAATCACCCGTTAAAATAAAGAGGCGAGAGGAGACCTGGTGACATTATCTGACGCCGCAGGTGAGGGGACGTCCCCGACTGGGAGAGGTAAGAGGGGGACCTCTCCTTCTGGCGGAGTTAAGAGGGGGACGTCCCCGACTGGGAGAGGAAGAGGGTGACCTCTCCTGGCGGAGTTAAGAGGGGAACGTCCCCGACGGGGAGAGGTAAGAGGGGGACCTCTCCTTCTGGCGGAGTTAAGAGGGGAACGTCCCCGACTTGGAGAGGTAAGAGGGGGACGTCTCCCACTGGGGGAGTTAAGAGGTGGACGTCTCCCACTGGGGGAGGTAAGGGGGGGACGTCTCCCACTGGGGGAGGTAAGCGGGGGACGTCCCCGACTGGACGAGGTAAGGGGGCGATGTCCCTTACTGAAGGAGGTAAAAGGGGTGGGGGACGTCCAAGACCGTGGGAGATAAGTGAGAGACTTCCCCGATTGGGGAGGTAAGAAGGCGGGACTTCCTCGAATTGGGGCTAGAGAAAGAGGGGGGTCGTTCCCGACGGGGGGAAGTAAGGGAATTGGGGATCGTCCTCGACGGGGGAAGGTAAGAGGGGGACGTACGTGACTGGGAGGAGAGGTCCCCGAAGGGGGGAGGTAAGGGGGAGACGTCCCCGAGTGGGGGAAGCAAGGGGCGACGTCCCCGAGTGGGGGAGGTAAGGGGGAACGTCCCCGACTGGGGAAGGTATGGTAGGGGGGGCGTCCCTGTCTGGGGGAGGTAAGGGAAGGGGATGTCCCCTACTGGGGGAGGTGAAGGAGGTGTGGGGGGGGGACGTCCCTTGCTGTGAGAGTAGATGTCGCGGGGGGAACCAGGTGATTGAGTGGGAGGAGGCATTGACTGACTGACTGACTGACTGCTGTGGCGGAAAGTCAGTACAACTTTAAGCTTTAAAGCAGCTTGAAAAATGGCTGTGGATTGTTCGGCATCCTGCACGAGGGTTAGAAAAAATATCGTTTGAATTTGAGGGAAGGGGGACTTATGCAGAGAGAGAGAGAGAGAGAGAGAGAGAGAGAGAGAGAGAGAGAGAGAGAGAGAGAGAGAGAGCGGGCAGCTGAAGGCGTATGATGCAATTATGTGCACACTTGCGTCTTTCATACTGACACAGGTCACTACAGCCACATTGTTATTATTATTATTATTATTAAGGAACAAGCCTAACGGGGCCACTGACTTGAAATTCAAGCTTCCAAAGAATTTGGCGTTCCTTTGAAAGAAATTACAGAAGGTAATAGAAAATACAGAAAGAAGAGTAGTTATTATAAATGTAAAAAATATGTGTATATATACAGACAGAAGTATAAATAAATTAGCAAAATACAAGGTGAATTGTTTTAGGGTAGTAATGCATTGCATCTTCGCTTGAGCGTTTGAGATTCTAATTGCACAACATCGTCAGAGAGAGTGCTCTAAATCCAACATACGTATAGTACATACATCTCATCTTACAGTGAAATGAAGCTTCTGTTCTCACACCACAACCTCAGTATAGTCCTTAGCCAGAAAAGAAACAAAAGCTGCCGTTGATTCCCACTCCATGAGCATTTTTATTAAAGAGAAAGGTGGGGAGAGAATTGGATTCCGAACAAGGGAGGTTTTTACGTGAATAAGGTAAAGGCGCAAGGTCTTCGTTGATAGAACGTATATGAAAAGTGCGAGATTCTCTTGGTAAATATATAATGGTTGTAGGGAGGATAACATCCTTAGACCGGATGGGATAAAAGAAAGTAAGGAATATTTTCATATAGCTTAATAAAGTCTCTCTCTCTCTCTCTCTCTCTCTCTCTCTCTCTCTCTCTCTCTCTCTCTCTCTCTCTCTCTCTCTCAGCATAGGCGTGGATGTAAATATTAAGATAAGATTATTGTACACGACTTACTGACACTGACTTACACAATGCTGTTCAAATTATGATACCGTAAGTGTGGACGTGTTTCTCCATGCTACCATGAGTTATTGTTATTGTTATTATTATTATTATTATTATTATTATTATTATTATTATTATTATTATTATTAGAGAGAAAATCTGTAGTCATGTAACAGTACAAATACATCGAAAAATAAATATATATTTGTATAGTTGCGTAACTATGGACTTATTTTACCTTTGGAAGACGTGCTACTATGAGTACTTTGTAATTATTATTATTATTATTATTATTATTATTATTATTATTATTATTATTAGTAGTAGTAGTAGTAGTAGTAGTAGTAGTAGTAGTAGCAGTAGCAGCGAGATCCAGTGGTCATCCATGATAGCCCAGATGTATCTCACCTGTAATTCCTAGTTGATGATGCTATTGAAGTTACGACGCAATACCTTTTCGGACCACAAGATAACCAACTTTGCGTTATAGACCTCGAAGTGTCTCTTCAGAAGGCTTATTGCCGAGGCCTTATCTCCATCCCGTGTTGTCAAGGATGGCAGAAGGCTCAAACTGGTCTTCCTTAGGCCTGAATTGTTTCGGAAAGGCGGCGCCTTTGTTGTTGTTGCTGCTGCTGTTGTGCTTAGGCTCTCTCTCTCTCTCTCTCTTTTCGTGGATTTTTGTGTTCCACTGGCTCTCAATACCGTTTCCAAACTTATTATATTTTGTATTTTTAATCTCTGCTTTGTTTTTAGCCTAAATGGTGACCCTTGCTTGTAGTGTCTACGTCAGTTGTCGCATTAATGGAATTTAATTTTGTTACTTTCTGATGCTAACACGAGTGACATGGAAATGTTGAAAATGTTTTTATTGTTATCGTAGGGATTAATGACTTGTGTTTTATCTTATCAGCTGTCGGTCATGAGATAAAGAGGCGAGTCTGTGTTCAAACAGGGTTTTCCAACCTACGTACTTGATAGACAAAGTGTATAATTTTATTGATGTTTAGTGAGTTTTCGTAAGTTTTCAGTAGTAAAATGGTCAATGAAAATTCTTAGACTTCTTTTCAACCGTACGTCAGTGAAATCCTTCAGTCAGGTTTGACAGTCACGTTTCGTTCTAGAGAAGTTTTTTAGCACAATTGACAGCTGTGTTTTATCTTCGATGCTATTTCTCTCTCCGTGCTTCCGGTGGCCTATCAAGGCATTTATACACATAAATATAATTACAAATCCCCTTTTTTGGAGTACAGCAGATGCTACATCCGTTACACCACTCCGACGACTCGTCTATTGTTCAACCTTTCTCTTTCTCCTCCGACCGCCCTCTCCTTCGTATTTTGCTTGTTTGTAGGATGCTCTTGCAAGGAAGGAAGGAAGGCTATTGCTTCTACTGCTGCTGCTGCCTTCGCCCTCTTTGGAAGGTGATTTACATCCTCCACGATCAAGAACCTCGTAAGGGGGGTAGTGCCATCAGTGCACCTCACGTGGTGCACTGTAGGCAGTACCGTACATAAAGTTCTTTCATTCCTTTTACTGTCCCTACTTTCATATTCTTTCTTCCATCTGACTTTCCACTCTCCTAACAATTGCTTCACAGTGCAACTGCCTGGTTATCCTCCTGTTACGCCTTGCAAACCTTCTTACTGTCAATTTCCCTTTCAGCGCTGAATGACCTCATATGCCCCAGCTCTTGGCATTTGGCCGAAATTCCATATTCCAGTTTCTGTTGACGATCATGAAGGGCCGCTAGGAAAGTCTTCACTAAGTGCCGTTTAGAATGACGGCAGTTTTGTGAGCTCCTGATATATGTTGATTGTCAGGTGGTGTATGGGGGTGTCCTATAATGACCCCCTCCCCCTTTTTTTAAATGTATTTCACATTCCTAACACTACAGTATACTCTTGTTCTCAACGTGAGGAAGGGACCATTTTGTTAATACCGAGCCAAATCATTCTGTGTAGGAGGAATGTGCTTTAACTTCTTACAGAAGAAAACATTACCTTACCCCGTCAGGTGTGTACCTGGAATCAGAGACGAGAGGGGTAGGTGGGAGGGAATGCCGGAAGAGAGTGTCAGGTGACGTTGCATTGTTGAGAAAGACTTAGTGTGTTGTTGTTGTTGTTGTTGTTGGAGGATGTTTGACATAACTCTTACAACATAAGTCAAGTCCGTGATCTGTGTCTGATCACTGTATTGGTTTAGCTTACCTGGCTTTTAACAGCTTCCTTACTGCCCCTGCCTTAATTCTATATTTGATGATGGTCCCTTTTCATTTGTGGCGTAAATTAGCTATTAGGTTTAGCATATATATATATATATATATATATATATATATATATATATATATATATATATATATATATATATATATATATATATATATATATATATATATATGACTAAACCTAAATTTTGTCGTGACTTCCGTAGTGTTCTCTCTCTCTCTCTCTCTCTCTCTTTCTCTCTCTCTCTCTCTCTCTCTCTCTCTCTCTCTCTTTCTCTCATATCAAGAAATTAGAATTTATACGAAACCAATGAGCCCATTAGACTCTGATTTTCTCAGAACGAAAACTGAAAACCAGATCGCCCATAAAACGTAGATCCCCCTAGCTTCGTTGTTTTTTCCCCTTGCAATATACGAGGCCCTGTTTTGAGTTGCAAATCACCTCTTCAGGTATTTGTGCCACGGACGGCGCTTTCAATAGGTGCCCTATCCATTTGCATGCGAGGCTTCAAAGCCATTGCTCCCGAGAGGCCACCTTTAACGGAGAGCTTGCCAGCAAAGCGTGCTTGCTTGCTTGTCGGCGCATTGTACGCTGTTTACAGGTTATTTACAGTGGTTTCTTTTCTGTTGCTGTTTTATGTAGCGCAAGAGGTCAGGGGTGAAAGTGTGCTTGTTGTTGTTGTTGTCCACAGTGATATAGATGTCAATACATATTAGAAATATATATATATATATATATATATATATATATATATATATATATATATATATATATATATATATATATATATATAATATGAATTTATAACATGTACACCATTGTGGATTTCTTCACTATTTTAGTGACTCGCGCCATTATTATTATTATTATTATTATTATTATTATTATTATTATTATTATTATTATTATTATTATTATTATTATTATTATTATTATTTCATTTCTGTTTTTGAAAAGGTGATAGTGATCTTTCTTTTGATAGATCTGTATCTTTGTTGTTTGTAGTTTGTCATTTTCAATGACTTTGATGCTAGTGGATATATTGAATTTTGCATATCAGTTCTCGTGCATAGTCAAACAAAAGGACTCTTTAGCATAACAAATTGTTTTTCAGAAGTGTTTCAGTATTGTATGCGGCTCACTCCTCGCCTACTCACCCGGATTCCTGTGCATTCTAAGTTTGTTTACAGATACAGGCGAATTGTTTCTGGGGGGAGGAGAGTCCAGGAGGGCGGGGGCCGGGAGAGCAGTGGATATTGAAGAATGCGTTAGATTTATAATGTGCTCTTAAGGTATCGCCTTTCATGGTGCCCTGTCGCCATGTGCATACCTACAGTTACAATACCTACAGTTACAGTGGGGGAGCCAAATATAGATCATAGACGAGAGAGAGAGAGAGAGAGAGAGAGAGAGAGAGAGAGAGAGAGAGAGAGAGAGAGAGAGAGAGAGAGAGAGTTGAAAAACACTAAGAAAATATCTAAGTTCTATGAGATAATTGTTTTCGTACAAAATGTGATTTTTTCATGAGAGAGAGAGAGAGAGAGAGAGAGAGAGAGAATATTAACTTACTTTCCAAGAGTCGATATTCAGTTTCAGTACCTGAGAGGGAAATTCTTTCAGTTCAGTAAGGCGCAGTTTAAGAGAGTACATTCCTCTAGTATGAGATTATTCTTTTAGGGCGTTACAATTAGGCATATTTTTTTTATTTGTTTGTGCAAATAGTATTAAATCACTTGGGTATTTGTGGTCACGTTCTATAACTGACAGATAAAAGGCCGCTCCTTTTTCAAGGTGCATGAGACAAGAATACCAGTGCAGATTTAATGATTGTATTAACATGTTTGTTCCCCGTGGGAGGGTGATGCCATCAGTGCACCTCACTCGATGCACTGTATGCAATACTTTAGGCTCTCTGTAGCGTCCCTTCCTCCCCTGACTGCAATTCCTTTCGTTCCTTTTACTGTACCTCCGTTCGCATTCTCTTCCATCTTTCTGTCCACTCTTCTAACAATTGTTTCATAGTGCAACTGCTTTGAGGTTTTCCTCCTGTTCCACTTTTAAAACCTTTTACTGTCCTACCAGCGCTGAATGACCTAATAGGTTGCAGCGCTTGGCCTTCGGCTTAAATTTTAAATTCCATTCCATTACATTTAGCTAGTTTGTTGTGTATTAAATGATTAGTTTCATAGTAAAGTGAAATGCATGGGACACTATCAGTAAAGTGAAATGCGTGGGACACTATCAGTAAAGTGAAATGCGTGGGACACTATCAGCAAAGTGAAGTGTGGGGGACACTGTCACTATGTCTCTCCCCAGCAAATTGGTTTGTTCATTGATACGTGTGTAGATCACTGTGCACTAACGTCCCTTTGTGAATGAAGAAATTCACGTTATTTTCGGTTGTACATTTTAGTTTCATAAAGTAAATCTGTCGTAATGTAATATACGTCATTCAAAAACTTCATTCTACGTAGCATGATATACCCATTTTAAAATGACTTCAGTTATGATACTTTTAAAAAACTATAACTTCTCACCACTA
This sequence comes from Macrobrachium rosenbergii, assembly GCF_040412425.1. Classification (NCBI taxonomy): domain Eukaryota; kingdom Metazoa; phylum Arthropoda; class Malacostraca; order Decapoda; family Palaemonidae; genus Macrobrachium; species Macrobrachium rosenbergii. Next base: position 4,349,913 of record NC_089756.1, on the reverse strand, counting down.
ATGAATTCTGTCCTCTGCAAAATATTAAAAGCAGGTTTGCCTCCTTATGTTAAGAATTGATTAGACGGATGGATTTGCACCGTGTCCCATCGGGGCAGACTAAATGGAATTCGTTAACTCGTAATTGCTGTAGATTCCTGTGCACTAACGTACCTTTGTGAATGAAGAGATTGCCGTTGTTTTGTCAGGTACAGCACTGGAAGACGAAAGTTCTCTGTCATAATAATGATATATTTGACTTGAGTTCTCAAAGCGGATTTTACAATCCGCTTTTATTATTTTGATAGAGAATGACACGATTAAAGCCATTCTACTTTTAGTTAATGAAGCGAGATTTGTGGGAACCGTTGTCATACAGGCGCAGGGTTTGTAAACGTGTGCATATTCCCCCCAGTATTAATAATGTAATTATTTTGGCAAGAGGAAATGGTGAAGGCGTGTGTGTATATGTATGTTTTTGTGTGTGTGTTGTCGGGGGGGGGGGGAGAAGGCGGCTGTGGAAAAGGCCAATTAGGAACCGTCTCTTCTGCTGTTGTCTCCAACATCCCCACATTCCGCAGTCACGAAAACGTTTGGGGTATGTTAATGGTACAAAAGAGGAACTTCCAGAATTCATAAAAGTATTCAGAGAGAGAGAGAGAGAGAGAGAGAGAGAGAGAGAGAGAGAGAGAGAGAGAGAGAGAGAGAGAGAGAGCCTTCGTCACATGGAAAATCAGCGTTTCATGAATGAACTGTTTTTGTATAAATTCTAATTCCTTCATACAACATTGGAATTTAAAATGAAAAGCAAGGTCTCAGAGAGAGAGAGAGAGAGAGAGAGAGAGAGAGAGAGAGAGAGAGAGAGAGGCCAGTGATGACGTAACTGGAGGTCGACGCCTGAACAGGTTTGTTTGTGTGACCGCATTAACTAACTTGGCACGGTAACTTTTGCAAAACAATCGTCAGGCAACTTCTACCTCTTCTCTGCCTCTGATTATTCTTCGCTTGTTTTCTCATCGTTTTCTTTTTTTATTGCAGTCTTTTGCGCTTTTTGCACCCTCACATGATTACGGGTAATGTACAGATGGGATCCCTTGGCTTTTCCCGTTGTTTGTAATGATTGACATACATACTTTGCAGACGTCCCCTTCTCCAACCTTATTTCTGGTTTTCATTATCATTCAGGTCCTGTTAATACTACCCTAATGCAATTCTCCTTTTATTTTGTTAATTTACAGACATTTTTGTATTTTTGTTAATTTATCTGTTTTTTAGTAACTGATCTCCTCCTCCTGTATTTCCCATTACCCTCTGTTACTACTTTCTAATAACAACAATATTTTTTGGAAGCTTGAATTTCAAGTCAGTGGACCCTGTGGGCTTGTCTCATATGAATACAGTTCGTCTTCTTAATAATAATAATAATAATAATCCATTTCTTCTTCTGGTTTGCCTCTGTACCTCCAGTCTCTTGGTTACTGTCGTTGCGGTGCGGTGGTCAGTTGCTGGATGACGACCTCCAAGTGCCTGACCGACCTCCCCGTCGTCCGTCGATTGGCTGCCGGACGAAGCTCTTCGTTGCCAGAGGTTCCATTTACGTCGTTACCGTTTATTCTTTCATTTCTTTCCATCATTGCTGAGTTTGGCTATTTAACCCATAGCTGGACCCTACCCCATCGGGAATAGGGACTCATTAACAGCTTGGTAGACTGAGGAAATTGTGGTAAAGATCCTTTACCAAGGAATCAACGTCGAGGGTAGCGGTCACCCATCCAACGACTGACCAGCCCCAATGTTGCTTAACCATAGGAACACTATGCATGATCCCAAGATCCCAGAAAAGGAATCTAGAAAAACTAGATGTCGAAGTAGCTCGAGGACTCATGCAGAAGAGTGTGCTACTAGAAACAGCTCACACAGTGAGAAAATTGGTGGACTCCTAGGGAGCAGGGTGCAACCCGGAACCCCACACTATAAAAACCACCCAGTCGAATAGGATGACTATGATACGTAAATGCAAATGATATATGAAGGTATCGATTCAGAATACCTTGCTAATGCTCACTTCCTCTTGCAATTTTTTTTTTTGTAGGGTATTAAGCTTTTCAACATGTGTTTGTAGGTGTTGCATCTCTCTCTCTCTCTCTCCTTGAGACCTTGCTGCTTCATATAAATTTCAAGCGTTCTATCAAGAAATCAAAACTTACACAAAAACTATTCATCCATGAGACATTGATTTTCCATGTGTTTTTCAATTTCAGACTTTCTCTCTCTCTCTCTCTCTCTCTCTCTCTCTCTCTCTCTCTCGGGACCGTGGAACTGGTTGTAACTGAAAAGGGGGTGGCCCAGACTGATGAGCTGATTCCAGTCCTTCATGTATGTCAGCTTTCTTCCTGACGTAAGGAATTGGTCGAGGTCTGAGGAGGAGGAGGAAGAAGAATTTTATCGTTATTTTTCTGTTTCTTTTTGTCGAAGAAGGTCTTCTCTCTCAGCCGGTCTTAGCAAGCTGGTTCTTCGGGGAGGTCTTGTGGTAACACGACAAAAGCTTTTTATTCCGTTTCTCGTTTAGTCTCGGGGTCGGGAAAGCCTGGCCTGAGTTATTCGCCATCTTTCGCGTCCTGACTTCTAGATATGCGGTTGTATTCGGATTTTCTCCTTAGAGATGTTTTTCCCCGGGGGGGGGGGGGGCAGGTGGGAGGTGTTAGAGAATGCCGGGACGCCATCTTGAACCCAGATTGATTGCCCAATTTTTGCTGCTGGCCCCAGAGAGGTGGAAGACGATGCGGTGGTAACTCCCAAGTAGAATTGCTCGAAAGGTGAAAGGGGGTAAGCATAAACAGAGATTGTTTACCGGGGTGGTACAGTATCACTTCGAAGTATTTGTCCGACGCCATTGAGGCAAGCTACAACGTTCTTTATTTCTCGACGAAATAGAAGCTAGAGTTAAGTTGGTGGAGTCTTTATGATAACAGAGGGTTATCGAGACGCAGAAGAAGAGCGATCGATTTCAATAGCCGAGGCTTTTGATGAAGGGCCTCGCGCCGTTCTGCCCCAGAGCCCTTTAAAGATGATACGCAGTTTTATTTATTTATTATTTTTATTTATTCATTTATTTATTTATTAAGGATGATAAGCAATTTTATTTATTTTATTTATATATTTTATTTATTTCTATATTTATTTAGAGGAGCCCTTTATGGATGCTACGCAATTTTATTATTTTTTTTAATTTATTATTTACTTTGCTTAAGGAATAGGATTACCGTTGTAAACTTAGCACGTATCCCCGAGAACTTCATTCTGACAGAAAGAAGACAGAACTGAGTCTTCCCTGAGGATGCCGTCCAATTGGAACTTCAAAAGTTCGGGCGAAGATGCAAGGCATTACTGCCATAAAGCAATTCTTTCATCTTATTAATTTACTTACATTTTTACCTATTTATTTATTAATCTGCTAATTTATTTTCCTTTTCTTATAACTGATCTCTTCTTTCTGTATTTCCTGTTACCTTCTGTTACTTCTTTCTAATGAACACCATGTTCTTTGGAAGCTTCAGTTACAAGTTAGTGGCTCCTGTGGTGGGCTTTTTCCATATGAATGGGGCCATGATATGAATAATAATGATAATAATAATAACAACAACAACAACAACAACAACAACAACCTTTGAATGCTTGAATTTCAAGTCAGTGTCCCCTTTGGTGGGCTTGCTCCATATGAATGAGGTTCACAATAATATAATAATAATCATCTTTGGAAGCTTGAATTTCAAGTCAGTGTCCCCTTTGGTGGGCTTGCTCCATATGAATGAGGTTCACAATAATATAATAATAATCATCTTTGGAAGCTTGAATTTCAAGTCAGTGGTCCCTTTGGTGGGCTTGTTCCATATGAATAGGTTATGGTTCATGATCTTATCGGAATAATAATAATCACCATATGTCGTAACCTGCGATGTAGAGACAGACAGACAAGTTATTGAGAAAACACCCAGAAATTATTCTGAAACAGCCCCACAGACCTTGTTCTGAGGTGGAGTAAAGGGGAGGCATTAATGAAAGTGCAGCTGTGGACATCTCGAGCAAAAAATGTGGTAGTATGTCTTTTTATTTATTTATTTTTTTTATCCATGATTAATGGCAAAACATGGACAAGAATGTAGCCTCTGGTGGTTATGGCACTCGCCATTCTAAGAAGGGGGTCGGAGTTTCAATCCTGGGATAGGTTGAGAGTAGTGAATTACTCACCTGGTAGTCGGTCAACTGTAGTAGGTCGCTGCTAGAGAGGGGAGAGAGACGTGAGGCTTTGGACTTAGTTCCAAAATACTTGTTGGGGATCATGTGTGTGTATAGTACAGAGGTTTTCATCCTTGGGGTCGCTACCTCAAGAGGGGTCGCCACCCTCTTTTATGTTCTTGAGCAAGGGTATGCTTCAGCTTCTTTCAACTTGAGCGCCGTTACACGAAGCAACACCTGATCAGACCAAAAAAAAAAATCTGTAATTTAACTTATTTAACAACAATAGTTATCATAATATCTTTTTAATGCAAGTAGCCATTACAGTACAGTGCTATTTTTGTACTCGGACATTACATATGATTAGGGTTACCTGACGTCCCGGTTTGGCCGGGACTCGTCTCATGGTATTAAATTGGGTGTGGGAAACATGATGAGGTTATTTTCAAGAAAAATCTCTGATTAGTTTTTAAGATATAGCGTCCCGCTTTTTTCATGGAAAGGTCCCGGTCCTCGGTTACATCTCGGGGAAAATGCGTCCCGGATTTGAGGCCTTGTCTTGGGTGTCCCAGTCAGTCAGAAAAATGTCCCAGAATGTTCAGGACAAGCAGTCAGTCACTCAACAATGTTCCAGTGTTTAGTAGGAACGTGTGTATACGGCAAATTAACAGCGAAAAATCGTGTTTGCAGAAAGACTTTGGACCCGCCAGAGCAAAAAGGCCTAACAGACTTGGAAGCAGAAATGAACAGCAAAAAAAATCGTGTTTTCAGATAAACTTGTGACCTTAGAATTATGTGCCCAAATTTCTTTAACCCCCAGTATAATGCTAAACATTCCCTTTCTATTGTGCTATAATTATTCTCTGTTGCATTTAAGACTCCACCGGCATAATATACTGCCCTCATTCTAGTTTTGTCCTTTCGTAGTAATACAGCTAGCCCTGTACTTGAGGCGTCACAGGCTAAATAGAAGTCTTTGGAGAAATCTGGGTAGACTAATACAGGATTCCTTGTTATTTTAATCTTTAGCGCTTGGAAGGCTGTCTCTTGCTCTTTATTCCATTCATATTTGACATCTTTCTTTGTTAATTCTGTTAATGGTTTGGCTATTGTAGCAAAACCCTTAATGAAAGGTCTATAGTAACCTACCATTCCTAGAAATCGTCTAAATGCTTTCAAATTTGTAGGAGCTGGATATTCAGCTATTGCCTGCTTGCAAGCGCAGTCCATCTTCACTAATTACATGACCTAAGTATTCCAAGGATTTCATTAAGAATTGACATTTCTTTAATTTGATTTTTAGTCCTGCTATTCTTAATCTTTCTAGGACTGTTTCTAAAGTTTTGAGGTGACTCTCTAAATCTTTACTAAAAATGATAACGTCATCTAGGTAAACTGCAACATTTTCCAGATCTAGAATTTGTAACATTAATCTAACAAAAGTTAAAGGAGCCGAAGTGAGTCCAAATGGTATGACTTCAAATTTTAAGTGTTCTTTATGTGTGCTAAAGGCTGTGTATGGTTTCGACTCATTGTCTAAAGGTACTTGCCAATATCCACTCAGCAAATCTAAGGATGAAAATATTTTTGCACCTCCTAATTGAGCTAACATATCTTGAATTACTGGCATTGGCATTCTATCTGGGATGGTGTTGGAATTTAACTTTCTATAATCTATCACAAGTCTCCAATTACCATCTTTCTTTGGAATAAGTGGCAATGGAGATTTAGAAGGAATGACTACCACACCTTTCTTCATTTCTTCTATCAACTATGGGTCTTTGGCTTATTGGTAATCTGTAATTAGGAATAAAGAATGGTTTTGCTCCATCATCTAACAAAATTCTATGTTGTAGGACATTTGTTCTGCCTAATTTATCTCCTTCTATTGCTATTACATCTCTGTATTTTTCTAATACCTGAATTAATTTATTTTTGTTTTCTGGGAAATCTGTTTTATTCATCTCTTTGCTTAATTCAGACCTTTGACCAGTTACAGAGAAAAATGCTTTTTCTTCCAGTGTTAGTAAAGGATTGTTAATAGGTATTCCTTTGCAAAAGATAATGTCTGCATATAGTGTTAGTTTATCTGAATAGTTTTGGACATAAACTTCACCAGTATTACCCTTCATGTGGACTAAGGAATTATCCATTCTGACAAAGTCTGGCAATTCTTCATTTAATAACAGAACGTCTTTAACTTCTATATCTTCTTTTCCCCTTAAATGTATTTTTGTTAAACACTTTGGATGCAAAATTACCTGTCTATTAAGTATGAACTGTACTTTATTATCATCAGCAGTGCTTACGCAACATATTTCTTCATCTTCTATATCTGCAAAGTAACAATGTTCTGCATGTTCACTAGCTTCTTCAGTTACTGCTATTACATTATTTATATCTACTTTATTTATTTTATTTAATAACAATACTTCATTTAGTAATTTCCCTTCATTATCACAACTTATTACTACATTTATATAACTATCGCTATTTATCTCTATATTTATCAGTATAGCTGCCTCGTTTTTCGTTATATTCAGAATCTCGGTGATCACCATTATTTATATCTGGGTCATTTCTTCGGAGTATATAGTTTCTTGATGTGCACATCATCTTGGTTTTCTATTCTGTAATTGTATCGTATGTCTTTCTCGCTTGTCGAAGCCGTCTCAGACAAATTGATCAGATTTGGGTGAAACTTTTCTTCCTCAAGCGTAAAGCATACACTCCTTTGATTATCCTGTTTCAGGCTAATTCTTCCTTCTCTGCAGTCCAGAATGATTCCACATCTCTTCATTAGATTAAATGAGAACAATACTTGTGCGGGGAAAAATCTGTCTTCTAGAACTATAAAACTTTCAACAGATTTATGTGACGACATGTTTATTTCTAAGTTGACATTTCCTAAACTTTTAATCTGTTTACCCGCTACTCCTTTTATTATTCTGCTTTGACCCTGAATTAGCGTTTCTTTAGCGCCTAAGTATTTTGTTAATGTGTTTATCAATTATGTTTACAGTACTACCTGAATCCATAAGCACAGTACATATCTTATTATTTATGGGAACTTTAATGATAGGTACATCTTTTCTGGTTATTTCTTCTTCGTCCATGGAAAATACAACTTCTTTACTCTGCGAATAGGAAAATGCAGATGAACCTTCACTCCCCCTTTTTGCTAATTCTTCTGCTTTTATATTATCTTCTTGAAAGGACTTTCTTGCTCTCTTATGTGTAGGGATAATTTGTCATTAACTTGAAGACTTATTTGATGTTGAGCGGTTGCTGCTTAATTCAACTACTTCTTTATTTCCTTCTTGTGTTCCAAACCGGTAATTCCTGGTTAAATGTCCTACTTTCTTGAAAATCGTGCAAATCCTAGACCTTCTGCACTCGTTTGTAGAATGATTTGTATACCCGCAGTTTTCACAGGCTGTCTTTGGTCTCGCTCCTTGAGCGGAATAGTTCACTTGGGTTGAATTATTTGTGTTTGAATTTTTACCGTATTTATAAGGATTGGGAGGACCACTCTTTGTTTGATTATATCTTCCTTTCTGGTTTGGACTCCATTTTCTTTTAGTATTTTGGGCATATTTTCCTTGAAAGGTAGTTGGTCTATTCCCTACTTGTCTGTAACTATCATAGAACTTATTATTCATTTTAAAAGTAGGATTATTATTTCTGCCATTACTTTCATTTTGTTCTTCTGTTGTTCCTACAAATTCCTTGGAGAGATCTATCTCTTTTGTATTTCTTCTCTCATCGTTTTCAATGTTTGAAGGCTGTCTTTCTTTGGATCAATTTTTATTTTCCTGAAAGCCTTCTTTTCCTCTTCTCCAAGGGCATTATATATTGTTCCAAATGACAAGTAGTTTAAAACATGTCTTAGATCAACTAGATTATTGACATTGTAACCAAACTGTGTCTTATCTCCTATGGTAATGCCTGTTTTCTTTAAGTCTTCTGTTATTTTAACTATTGCATTCTCAACACTTGCATACAGATTAGCTATTGTTTTATAGTGTGGGTTAAGGAATCTAGTTATGTTTCTGTTACATTCGTAGCAATAGTTTATTAAACACACTCGCTGCTTGTTGTTGCTGTCGATGTTTTGTCTCACTTTGTTGTCGTTAATTGTTCTATGTGTTTTGCTTCTTCGTGATGCACCAAAACTGTTTATGTTCACTTCTGTTTGATGCTCTATTGCAGGATTTTACTTCCTCATATAAGTTTTGCTTGCTGTCATAAAATCTAAGTTCGTTTTGTAGATTTTCGTTTCACTGTAACTTAAGTTATTGCATTGATATTTTTGTTAATGTCTGTGTGTTTCGTCTCGCCTTCTGGATCCCACTGCTGCCACCAATTTATGTTTTGCCCGACATATTTTCCCTTCTTACCTGCCTATTTCTTCTAAGTTACCGAAACAGTCGTCCACAGCGTCCCTTCTGTCGTCGGCCGCTTACGAGTCTTGTTATTTTGAAGGGAATTATATTAAGGTAATTATATCTCTCAGATGAGAGATGAAAGTTAACTGTAAACTTCAGTACAATTTACGGTTACAGTTACTATCTTGAAATCACTCTTGCTGGACAGTTCAGTTAAGTCTGTTTGGGAACACGAAAGCAAGGGGAAGCTACGTCTTCCCTTAATGGTGGATTGGACTTGAATATTCTTCTTCTGGCTTCTCTGGAACCCCTGGGTTTTCTGGTTATCTTCCAACTCCTCTTCCTCAGTGCCCCATTGGAAGATTTTATCTGTAAGGCCTCCCCACGAACAGTTGATTGGGAAGGACGGTGATGGGTGTTGTTAAAATCTGTCCTTAGAGGATTTGATTGGAAATGATCTTAGGAGGAGGTGTAAAAGACTCCTCCCTAGAATGTTTGATTGGAGAGGCGTTGAAGCACATCACTTTGTCCAGCCCCAATTATATGGAATTTCCATGAAAATGCCTCCTATTGAAGGCGGGGTTATAGATATGGCTGGAATGTTAGCTTCTGACGAGGTGCTTAGTGATTCTGAGTCAGCTAAATCACAAGGCCACAGTTTCCAGATTTTACGATCGGTTTTATGAGTTCGTGCAAGGCGGTTTCTCGCGGTTTACATATTCACCACTTCTAGTCTTGCAGTACATAACCAAGGTTTAATTGTTGTTTCTCTCTCTCTCTCTTCTCTCTCTTTATTCTTTTTCTGTCTCTCTCTATTCTCTTTATGCTTTCCTATCTAATTTTTCCCTATACCGCTACAAGAGGAAAAAATGTCTAAAACAGATTTGGAAGGAAGAATAAATGAAAACGTGTAGATAGGTTTGTACTGTCTTTGGTTGATGGAAATATGGTAGCCTAACCCTACTGATATTATTGACTCAAAAATTTTAAAGGGGGTCGTCGGTCATATTAAGTTGCTCGGAAGGGGTAGCGGTATGAAAAAGATTGAAAACCACAATTGTGTTCACACACACGTGTGAGTGTGTTTGTATGCATGTATGTATGTGTGTGTATATATATATGTGTATGTTTGTATATTTTCCTTGCTTTAATACAATTAATAACACGACTTCATCTGCTAGGTACCATCCAGTTTAAACACGGTCCTGTCATATATGAACACACGAACACATGTATTTGCTTGTGTGTTTGTGTATGTGTGTATTAAGTCCTCCCTCGTGCCTTATTTGGCGGTTATTACGTAACAGCGATATCATCATGAAAGTGAAATTTAATTAGCCAACTATTTAAAAGGAGGTGGTGCGACGACGGAAGTGAAAGTGTGGCTGCTTGTTCATATCCTGCTCGAAGTCACTTTGCATCACGGTGGAATAGCTTTTCTTTTCTTTTTTTTTCATTTCCAAGTAGCTTTGGTGTACTGAATTATTTTCTTTTAAAAATGCCTTGGAATTAGTGTCTTTTGAAAAACATTTGAAATATTTCTTTAAAGTGCCTTTTGAGTTTGTTTCTTTTAAAAATGGCTTTGATTTATATAAATAAAGTATGATTAAAAGAAATAATATATATATATATATATATATATATATATATATATATATGAAATAATATATATATATATATATATATATATATATATATATATATATATATATATATATATATATATATATATATACACACACACATAAACACACACACATGAATAAAATATATATATATATATATATATATATATATATATATATATATATATATATATATATATAATATATATATATATATATATAGATAAATAGATACATACATAAACACACACACACATAAATATATATATATATATATATATATATATATATATATAATTATATATATATATATATATATATATATATATATATATATATATATATATATATATATATATATATATATATATATATATATATATATATATATATATATATACGTGCATGGATACATGTTCGAATTACGGCCTCTCCTTTTTATTACAACAAATTGTAAACTTTATTATGTTTTCTTTCTCTACCATCTTATTGTCAGGAACTAACGTATAGCACGTAAAATGCTTTATTATCCAAGTTTTAATTGAATGTCTTCTTTGAAGGTTGGCATTTAATTGAATTTAGGGAAGCCATATGGTGGGTTCGTAGGTAGCATGTGTCCTCTTAGCCAGATGAATGAAAATAGCTTTTATTATTATTATTATTATTATTATTATTATTATTATTATTATTATAGCCTTTTGCTCCAGCTTATAACTGGAGAATTGTACTGATACATTTGAAATTGAAATGGCCTCGTAGATTTGCATTTCATGAGAGAGAGAGAGAGAGAGAGAGAGAGAGAGAGAGAGAGAGAGAGATTCATGTTTTGTTTCTTCCGTCTTACTGTCCACCTGCTGCTAACGGTTGTTTCTTAGTGCAACTACGAGGTTTTCCTCCTGTTGCACTTTTAAAACCTTCCTACTCTCAGCTTCCCTTTCAGCGCTGAATGACGTCATCATAGATCCCAGCGCTTGGCGTTTGTCCTGTTATTATTATTATTATTATTATTATTATTATTATTATTATTATTATTACTGAAACAAGACGACCCTATTATTATTATTATTATTATTATTATTATTATTATTATTATTATTCAGAAAATGAATCCTATTCATATGGAACAAGCACACCGGAGCTATTGACTTGAAATTCAAGCTTAAAAAGAACACGGTATTCATTAGAAAGCAATAAGAGGACGTAAAGGTAAATGCAGAAAGATCTCACTTATTCAAAAAGAAAAATTCCATTCCACTGATCGATATATATATATATATATATATATATATATATATATATATATATATATATATATATATATATATATATATTATATATATAATGTTTATATATACACATATAGATATATGTATACATACATACATATATGACAATTGAAACGATACTGATCCCGACTCTTGAGTGAAATTGGAAGCGAACAGGTGCAAGACACATTCACAGAATGAATATGTTGCGAGTCTTATTTCGAAAGACGTGTTGAAAGACGGGTCGACTCTGTTCTCCCATCAACACAGCCATAAACTATGTGACACCTTCGGGTTAATCCCTATTGGGCGAATTTGATACGCCCCGGTATGTGATCACATATGGACGACAGGTGTCAGTCGAAAGTTGTACATTCTACTTATATATATGTATATGTATATATATACACACCGTATATATATATATATATATATATATATATATATATATATATATATATATATATATATAAATAATATATATACAGTATATAAATAAAATGTGTATATATATGTATGTATATATACACATGCATACATACATACTTATATACACCAGCTAGTTTTAACTAAGTATCCTTACCAAATGCTTATATTGATGTTTGTTGTGCATGTGTATTTCGCAATCGTCAACTCTCTCTCTCTCTCTCTCTCTCTCTCTCTCTCTCTCTCTCTCTCTCTCTCTCTCTCTCTCTCTCTCTCTTCTTTCACACACACACACACACACACACACATTTTTACTATCCCTCCGATGGAAAAAGTACGAAATTTTAAATATTTTTTTCTGCTCTTGAACTTGATAGGTGTGGAAAGATTGTTTTTTTTTTTTTTTAAATCTGTAGGTTTTTATTGGATATTTAAAGGTTAAGTATATTTATTATTAATTTTAAGCCTCTAGTAATTCTTTCAGTTTTGATGTATTTTCCTGTTACACTTCAGTTAATCGTCGCTTTTCTCAAAAAAAATTTATCTTTATCAGTGTATTAATTTATACACCGTTTGATGTTCACCGTAATCTACTTATATCGTGAGAGAGAGAGAGAGAGAGAGAGAGAGAGCAATCGACGACCTTTGTGGAACTACAAAAGTGCTGCTAATATACACAGAGGAACTCCCCCGGGGCTTTAATTATTGTTCCTCCTCCTCCTCCTCCTCCTCCTCCTCCTCCTCCTCCTCCTCCTCCTCCTCCTCCTCCTCCTCCTCCTCCAGCAGCAGCAGCAGCAGCAGGATGTACACAAGTCGAACAAAACATTCCTTAGCCTTGACATATCTGGCACAAGACAATTATGCGACACAGCAATCAATAAGCGATTTGCCTTCTTCCGTTACGGCGAAGGAAACGAGGTTAGGTACTGAAGGAAAGAAATGCTTAACTCTCTCTCTCTCTCTCTCTCTCTCTCTCTCTCTCTCTCTCTCTCTCTCTCTCAAATTAGTGCGTGCCTTGAGGAATTGAAAGACTTTGCGGTATGTCTCCGTGGCGTGAATCTTAAAACTGTTTTTTCTCTCTCTCTCTCTTTCTCTCTGTCTCTCAGATTCAACAGTTTCTATTAACGAACACTATAATGTCATAATCGAAGGTTCTTGAATCTCTCTCTCTCTCTCTCTCTCTCTCTCTCAGTAATGAAAAGCAAACGACGCAAGTTAGCATGCCACCATCGCTGTTAGTTAGCTCGTCACTCCAGTGGATGTTGTAGTGCATATATCTATAAGGATATCCTGTCGAGTCCTATGTAGAGTCCTATACGTACAGTAGGGAGTGCCTCACGGCCCAAAGGTGTCGGAGGGACTTTGGAGAGGCGGAGTAGGTGGAGTAGAAGCAATGGGGAGGAGGGGAGGACAGGGCAGGTGTGAGTAGAGGTGGTTACAGAGAATAAGTAGGAGGTGGGTTGTGGGAAGAAACAGCGTGTGTGTGTTTGTGTGGCTGTATGTGGAATGTGACGCAGTCTCACACACAAAGTCCTGGCCTGGCGATCAGGTTTCCCTTCGGACAGTATCCAGTGTTTGGCGTGTGTACCTTTAAGAGATGGAATTGTGTACACACACGACTGTAATTTTATTAGTTTTATGCATGTTTGTGTGTGTGAGAGAGAGAGAGAGAGAGAGAGAGAGAGAGAGAGAGAGAGAGAGAGAGAGAGAGAGAGGGAGGGAGGGAGGGAGAATGTGCACCATGCAAGATTGGCCATGTGTGTTATAAGAGAGGGAATTGTGTACAGACACGAATGTAGTTTTGTGCCTGTTTGTGTGTGTGTGTGTGAGAGAGAGAGAGAAAGTTTTATTCGTGCGCGTTTATTATACCGTATAGTAATAATGTTTCCAGAATGTCCCCCAGATGTATTTATGTCTTCTTTCTTTCATTTCAGGTGAGTGTCAGTGCAGAGGAATGGCTTCGTTTAAGAGTGTGTGTAAGTGCCATAAAGTTGGTTTTGTAGGTAATATTATTTTCTCTCTCTCTCTCTCTCTCTCTCTCTCTCTCTCTCTCTCTCTCTCTCTCTCTTGCCGCGTTGGATTGTCTGCAGTGCCCAATAACGTTTCAGGAATTGTTTTAAATGGGGAGCCTCCCGTTGGAGTTCTATGTAAAACACTCACCAGAAGTTAGTGCTGTGTTATCTAGTTTGTAGTAGTTAAGGAATGTTGCGATAACTCTCTCTCTCTCTCTCTCTCTCTCTCTCTCTCTCTCTCTCTCTCTCTCTCTCTCTCTCTCTCTCTCTCTCTCTCTCTCTCTCTCTCTCTCAAATTAGTGCGTGTCTTGAGGAGTTGAAAGACTTTGCGGTATGTCTCCGTGGCGTGGATCTTAAAACTCGTGGTTTTTTTTTTCTCTCTCTTTTGTTTCTTATTTTTTTAGAAGTTAGAGTGCATATTGCGAGGAGTCAGGGATGACTTTTGCTATTTATTTATTTATTATTTCGCTCTGTCCTTCTCCATTCATACGTAGCCATTTTATTTACTTTTTCACTTCCTACGAAAAGTAGAGTATTTTCTATGCCAGATTAGCTTTGTGGATCTCATTGTTATAAATGTTTTAATGTCTCCGTTCAGATGTTTTGCAACGTCTCTTTACAAGTAGAGAGAGAGAGAGAATGTCATCGAAAGTTATTGAGATTCATTACAACATAATAATATCTGTCTGTTTGACCTTGGTACACAGATTTATTAGAGAGAGAGAGAGAGAGAGAGAGAGAGAGAGAGAGAGAGAGAGATTAATCGTAAGTGAACGAGATTCATGGCAGCATAATATATGTTTCTCATTTCAGCAACCTTAATTAAACTTGATTATATATCATTAAAAGAGATATTGCAGTACATTAATAAATATTAGGATAAACCATTAGGAGTGTATTAGTTTTTTAATTGTCTTTAAGAAGGGAATTGAGATTTGTTTCTTGTTACATTACATAAAAATGGTTTTCGTTGCATTATATTGAAAATGGTTTTTGTTACATTATATTAAATTTTTTTACATTGTGAAATTTTGTTTACGTTATATAAAAAAAATTTGGGTCCATATATATATAAAAATGGTATTAGATGAAATTGCATAAAATAGTTTTATGTTACGTTATAAAAAAAGTTGTTTTTTGTCACATTACTCAGAAATTTTTTTTTTTAGTTTGTTTACTTTATAAAATCATGAGCACCTAAGTAAAGGTATTGCCTATCACATCCTAACCTAACCCGAGTTGACGTGGTCATTCTCTCGCTCGCACCGCTCCCTCCCCCCCCCTCCTCCTCCTCCTCCTCCTCCTCCTCCTCCTCCTCCTCCTCCTCCTCCTCCTCCTCCTCCTCCTCCTCCTCCTCCTCCTTCTTCTTCTTCCTCTTTGTTCAAATAACGAAAACATCCCAGACATCAATGCCACCCTCTAAGATGAGACTTAAGGATCGTTCCACCTTTTCTCCATCATGATCCCTCTTCCCCTTCCCCCCCCTCCCCAGTTATTTTTAAAGGGTGCTTGACGTCACGAGAGATCCAGTGACGTCACAGGGACTTGGGCAGTATGCAAGAGATCTATTTGTAAGGAGATGGGGTATGTGCCGGTGTTTTACAGGGCCACCGTAAGAGGCAGCCGAGCGTGCCTGGGTATGCTTTATCTCCCTCTCTCTCTCTCTCTCTCTCTCTCTCTCTCTCTCTCTCTCTCTCTCTCTCTCTCTCTCTCTCTCTTCACATATAGTTAATGGTAAAACAAATGCAGTTACTTTCTACAAGGATTACATGTAATACACCAAATTTTTTTTTTTCATGAGCTGAGACTGAGACCAGTAAAAGAGCTGCTTTTTCCCGATAAATAAACCTAAGTTGTAACATAAATGTGACCCAGGGACAGAAACTTGTATTTCCAGAGCTTTTTCCGTAGCAGTAACAAAAGCAGGTCAGCTTTGCCTGCCGTTGTCAACCAGATCGCCAGGGTATATCGTATCGTAAAGGCTACACTAGGAACTTCAAAAGTTCAAGCGAAGATACGGTGCAATGCTACCCTGATATAATCATGTACTCACATTTTTATCTGTTTATTTATTAATTTGGTAATGTATTCCCATTACCTTCTGATTATTCTTTCACATGAACACCATATTCTTTGGTAGCTTGAATTTCAAGTCAATAGGCCCCTTTGGTGGTCTTGTTCCGTGCGAATAGGGTTCATCTTCTGAATAATAATAATAATAATAATAATAATAATAATAATAATAATAATAATAATTACCGAGATGATGGTACAAGACTTACGATCTGCTTTCCCTGTCAGTCTTTGGGGAAGAAGTCTCTGCCAAATGGTTTAGGTTCATTTGAGTCCTCTTCTGAAAGAAGGCTCTGCTTTATGGTACTGAAGTTACTTGCCAGTTTGTTAATAATAGATGGTTGTCTTATATACGTTGAAGACGTCCCCTTCCCCAGCCTTATCTCTTGTTTTGTATTATTATCGGGGGCTTTTTGGTATATTTTGTTGGCTCTTTATGCATAGATCTCCAGTTTTTTTGTAAATAATTCTGGCAACTTCCTTGAATACAACGATAAAAAATACCCCATAAAGACACTGATATTTTATTTTGTTTTCCGCATATTTCCATTCATCAGCTAATATTTACCTTGTTTTCCTATTATGTTTCTTATTTCATTTTCGTAGAGACACCGATGAGGTATGGTTGCAAAGCTCCAAATTGGATAGCAAGTCGACCTACGCTTGAATGTGTTTAGTAGGCATTGTTGTCATTTAAAATTTGTAGTGACGGGCAGATTATCATTTAACATTGAGTGATTGACAGATTGAGTTTATGCAGTTTCCTCATGTGTGGGACTTCTTCAGCCTACCCCCCATACACTTAAAGTTTTATTGTTCTTTGCACATTTCTTATACATCCCTCATCCTCCTACTTAAGTTTCTTAGGCATTTCTCAAGTAGTCTTCCTTGTGAACGCCTCCTGATACGGTTGTCATTATACTCCTTATACATTTCTTATTTTGCTCTGGTTGTGGGCAAGCTGCTTCTTCTTCTTCTTCTTCTTCTTCTTCTTCTTCTTCTTCTTCTTCTTCTTCTTCTTCTTCTTCTTCTTCTTCTTATTGTTATGGTGGTTGTGCTTTGTTTAAGACAACTTATGTATTTTTTTATTTTGTTTGGTTGTGGGCAAGCTGCTCTTCTTCTTCTTCTTCTTCTTCTTCTTCTTCTTCTTCTTCTTCTTCTTCTTCTTCTTGTTATAGTTGTTGTGTCTGTATAAGACAACTTATGTTTATTTTTTTTATTTTGCTTGGTTGTGGGCAAACTCCTCCTCCTCCTCTTCCTCTTTTGTATTGTGGCTTTGTATAAGACAACTCCTTATACATTTTTTATTTTGCTCTGGTTGTGGGTGGGCGGTTGCTTCATCACCACCACCACCACCAACACCTTCTTCTTCTTCGTCTTCTTCCTCTTTGTGTTGTTATGGTTGTTGTGGCTTTGTACAAGACAGTAACAACAGCGAAACGTCGTCAGTCCCCGGGGAAATGAAAGACGAAACCTCGGTTGCTCAGCGAAGAGAGATAAAGTTTCCCCTTACTCTTTCCTGTCTCGCTAAATTTACCGGTAAATAGGTTCAACATTTTTTGTTTTGTTTTTTTTTCATCGTTCTCGTTTACTTCCGCCCTGGACAGGAAAAGGGTATTAGGTGGCTCGATTCATTGACCCCTGCTTTTAGATAGAAAACGAGAGAAATAGGTTCTGTTTAATTTTTTATTCATCGTTTTCTTTTTCTTCTTTCCGCGCTGGACAAGAAAAGGGTGTTAGGTGGCTCGATCCATTTACCTCTGCTTGTAGATTAAAAAAAAAAAAAAAAAGAATAAAGGGAATTATCTGTTGTGGTCGGTTGATCTTGTTTCCTTTTGGAATAGTCTTAATGTTGTCCTTATATTTAAATGAGTATCTTTAAAAATGATTATTTTTTTAATTAGTTTTTAAATGAGTATTTTTATAAATGAGTGTATTTTTATGAGTATTTTTAAATGAACATTTTTAAATAAATTTGTTTAATGAATATTTTTATAAATGAATATTTTTTTAAATGAGTATCGTGACTGCAAGAGCATCAAAATAAAGTAACACTTTCACTTCATGTTTTCAGAGTAATGAAATGGGTGAAAAGATTCTCTCTCTCTCTCTCTCTCTCTGGTAATCCTGATTATGTTTCGACAAGACTCTGGAACCATCTCCCCTGTTGCATCTCAACCAATACATATCAGTATACATTTAAAAGCAAATTCCCGAAGTTCCTGGGTATTATCCAGCCTGATGAGCCAAGACACAATGCGACGGGTATTTCAGCGGAACCCCCCCACCCCACCCAATAAAGGGCGCAGGGCAGACTCGATCTGACTACTTTGAATTCAATTGCGAAGTCAGATTGAACGTTATTACTTCCGTTAAATGTAGGTAATAGTGTCTTGGTTCTCATTACGGGTGTGGTTCTGACGAGGGAGTGCTCTCTCTCTCTCTCTCTCTCTCTCTCTCTCTCTCTCTCTCTCTCTCTCTCTCTCTCCTTCGACCTTGACTCCTCTTTTTGTTGTTGATGGAGGACAGGTGCCGGGAGAGATAATTAGCTATTGTGTTAGCAGTTAGTAATTGAAAGAAATAATTAGTGATAACTACCCTGTATGTGGTGGCGTCTGTTCGTTTTTAGCTCATAGCAAGTTATTACTTCTGTTGCATAGGGCAGCGTATTGTTATTTTCGTTTTTGTTCCTGTACGGGACATTTTCATGTTTTATTCGTTTCCGCTCCCTTACGGAACAATTTCGTGCTTTTTGTTTGTGTTCCTCTATATATATATATATATATATATATATATATATATATATATATATATATATATATATATATATATATATATATATATATATACGGAACAAGTTCGTGTTTTTTTTTTCGTTTCTGTTCGTGTATATATATATATATATATATTGTGTGTGTGTATATGTATATATGCACATACATACATATATATACATGTGTTTATGTATGCATGTATGTCATATGGAGGGAATGAAGGAGCGAAACATACAAGGGTGCCAAAAAAGGCGGTTTTTGGAAGCAGTGATCGAGTTGATGGCTGATGTTTTCGTCTGCGGGTGGTAGACGGGGAGTACAGCAGTACTTTCATTTCAAGCAGGAAGGGAAAGTTTTTTTTGCGACAGCAAAGGAAGAGAGAGAGAGAGAGAGAGAGAGAGAGAGAGAGAGAGAGAGAGAGAGAGAGAGAGAGAGGACGTGAAGCTGAAATCTCGGGATCTGGTAGACTAGTAACTCGAGAGTCCCAGAGGAACTCGAGGAAGAAGAGAGAGAGAGAGAGAGAGAGAGAGAGAGAGAGAGAGAGAGAGAGAGAGAGAGAGAGAAGGTGGTCGAAAAGGAAGACTTGAGGAGGATATAAGGATGTCAGACATAGTTAGCTTGGGTGTCACTGTGGCGTGTGTTTGTGTGTTTGTTGCAGCGGTGTCGACAGGGTTCCTCCTGCGGGCGGAAATGGTTCTCACTGCCTGCTGCATGGTCATTTTGAGCCCCCCCCCCTTCTCCTCCCCCTCAGTAAATCCATCCATCCGTCGCCCAATGATAGGTGGCAGGTGGGGCTACTGGGAAGGGGGAGTGTTATGGTTGGTCCTGGGTGGGGGTAGAGGGGGTGAGAAAGGGAAGGTAGGGGAGGATAGTGGAAAGTAGCGGTGTTTTTGTATGACGTGCGAAAGGAATTTTAGTGCTGTAGATGGGTGTAGTGCTGTGATCTGCCAACTTTCACCCTTAATCCTTAATCATATGACCCATATGTCCGCTGGTGGATACTCACGTGTTCATGTGTGTACACAGTTTTATATATATATATATATAATATATATATATATATATATATATATATATATATATATATATATATATATATATATATATGTGTGTGTGTGTGTGTGTGTGTGTGTGTGTGTGTGTGAATGTTTGTATATTTGTTTGGCTTCTATAGAAATCCGAACCGCTTGACAGACCCAGTCAAAATTTTGCACATGGCCTTTATCACCCGAGAAAGAGTTTTAACGCAGAATCAAACCCCTACCCCGTTGCAGACATACAAACACAGACGAAAATGAAATTTTCGTTTTTAGGTCACCTTTTCCTTCAGTTTTTTTTGGGGTTTATTCTCATTTTTCACCGGACACTTACAACTTTTCTTCTGGCGCTGCCAGAAGTATGATTAGGCTAACTTACAACGATAAATCCCCTACAACGTCAATTTTTATCAGAATTTACGTGAATTTTGATAATAATTTATGATAATATACAATTGTTTATTACTTCGGGAAAATGTAGATTGAAAACCTAAATCAATCATTTCTCTCCTTAGTAAGCAAAGCCAAGTCCGCTCGTGCGTAATAGTGTGGCACCGTTCATAAATATGGTTTTGCGTACGGTGTTAAAATAGTCGTACACACGATCCTACGTCATTTATTAAATGTCACCAACATTGTGTAGGAAGAGCAACATGTTATAATCGAAATATCTCCTTGGACACTCCAGCGGTTGGAATTAATTGTTGTGCGACTGCATACGGAAGATAAGTTTCTTTTCACGTTGCTTGGTACTGATTACCTGAAAATACTGGCTGAAAATTCTAGAATAAAACTTTACAGGAATGTAGATCGTTACATTTGGAAATCTTTTCCGAAGGCACTTGGAGGGTAAATGTACAGTATTAGATGCAAATAGGTATTAAATTAAGAAATGGCAATTACGCTTCGAGAAACTCAAATTGCTCACAGCTTTCACAACACGTCAATTCATGCCTTTTGCTGATGTAATCATACACAGTAAGGAATAGTGTTCCCATCATTTTGGAAAATAAAATTTTTGGTTTTGGTTATATATTAGAATGATATATATTCATTTCTATCTTTTATCAACGCGTATTTATTCAAAATATAAACCTAACATTCCTCCAAGAAGGGAAAGATTTTGTTTGAGTCATGATTATGTTATTGTATGAATTGACCAAGTTTATAGATGCCGTACATGTAACTTTATACACAGTTCTTCGTTAAGGAATTTGACGTCATTGTAAAGATAATGATTTGTAATTTATTATGTTATGTTAAAAACGTCCCTAAAACCAGTATAAAAATACGTATCACGAGTTGAAGTTAGCTGTATAGGAAAGTGTTTTGCCACTTTTTATTTAATATGATGAGGGGGTGGAAGGCTAACTCTTGCAGCGGTTCACTTAATAATAGGAAAGAAGTAAAAAGGCGTAACAGAATATAGACTAAATATTTCTTAATAAAAAAAAAGATATCTATTCTCACAGTATTAATGAAAGAGTTTAAATTAGAACTGAGGGGTTGGTTCAGTTTTTTATGAATCGGACAGTGAAGTTTACTTTCATTATAGTAACACATATCATAAACATACATCATTGGCCTAGGTCTATACCAAATTGTCTGTATCACATGGAAATATTGTCTTAGATTTTTGTTGTATGATTTGGACTTATAACTGCCTACAAATAACGTTGAAGGGTCTAACAGTGAAATGAATAAGCCTATACATAATTTTTTCATATTCTGACTTGAACGTCCTAGACGCTTCCCAGATGAAATACAGCAGCAAACTGTCATGAAATTGGTGCTAACCTGTCCACAGGTCGGTACATGTTCAAGTAATACCATCAGTTCATCCGTTCTGGTAAGTGGACTGTCTCCACCCACAAACTGCTGTTTACACGTAAGTTTTAACAGCAGTTTCACTGAACTGACTGAAGAATTGACTGGTAAACTTGATCGTGAATACACGGCCTTAGGTCGTTGAACTCTATAATAGTGAATGGGTCTGCTGGGAGCGAGTGAGAGGAGAAGAAGAGAGAGAAGAGAGGGTGTTAGGGAGGAGAAAGCGGTAGAGAGAGAGAGAGAGAGAGAGAGAGAGAGAGAGAGAGAGAGAGAGAGAGAGAGAGAGAGAGAGTTAATTTAATGTCGTTCAGAGTTTTTCTGGGCAACGCTGGGTTGGTCAGCTAGATATATATATATATATATATATATATATATATATATATATATATATATATATATATATATATATATATATACTGTATATGCACACACAAAAATATGTACTTAATGGATCAGCTGTGCAAATGTTATTCGATCACACCAGCATCTATAAACATTGCTCAGCGCTTCCCCTTTTTGCAACACCGTGTTCAATGAGGATTGAAATATGTCTGCCGGTGACCTTTACATTGAGAAATGAAAAAGGGGGTTGGGGAGCGGGGAATGTGATCTATTATTGGACTGGTTGGATGTGGCTGAACCCGAGTCAAAGCCGGACGCTTGCCTGGGACAGAGATGAGAGCCAGGTGTATTTCCCTAGTAAGGATCATTTATTTATTTGTTTATATATATATATATATATATATATATATATATATATATATATATATATATATATATATATATATATATATATATATATATATATATATATATATATATATATATATATATATATATATATATATATATATATATATATATATATATATATATAAATATATATATAAATATATATATATATATATATATATATATATATATATATATATATATATATATATATATATATATTTATATATATATATAGATATATAGATATTGCAATCACGAAAGGGCAACATTTCCAACATTTTCTTACCCAGCAGGGTCAGTATTTTCCTCCAACGACGGGACATGAGCGACACATCATATCGGGGAAAAGAATATGAAATTTAGGCCGAAGGCCAAGTGCTTGGACCTATGGTGAGGTCATTCACCGCTGAAATGGAATTTGAGAGTAAAGGAGGTCTTAAGGATGTAACAGGAGGAAGACCTCGCAGTTGTGCTATGAAACAATTGTTAGGTTAGGGTTAAGGAAAGTAAGATGGAAGAAAGAGAATATGAATGGATGTAGAGTTGAAATAATGAAAGGGGTTGCAGCTACAGTAGGTCCCGAAGGGACGCTGCAAAGAACCTTAAGTAATGCCTACAATGCACCGCACTGTGAGGTGCACTAGAGTACTACATCACTACGGGGACACATCGGAATAGTATTTCCCCACGAAAAGACAACCAACTTCCCCATGAAAAGACAACCAACTCCCCACAAAAAAAACAACTTATCACGACAAGACAGTCAACTCCACAAGAAAAAGACAAACTTCCCACGGAAAAAACCAAACTCAACAAGGAAAGACAACCAAATGCCGCACGAAAAGACAACCAAGCTAAAAAAAAAAAAAAAAAACCACGAAGTAGGCAACCAACTCCACACGAAAAAAAGGCAACAAAATTCCAAAATAAAAGGCAGAAAAAAGGCAGCAAAACTCCACAATAAAAGGCACGAAAAAGGCAACCAACTCCACACGAAAAGACAACAAAAATCTGCAAGAAAAAGGCAGCCAACTTCACAAGAAAAGAGACAAAACTCTGCATGAAAATACAACCAACTCCACACACACAAAAAAAAAAACAACAAAACTCCCCAAGAAAAGACAACCAACTCCACACGAAAAAAAGACAACCAACTCCTCACGAAAAAGACAACCAACTCCACATGAAAAAAAACCAGACAACCAGCTCAGCCCCCGTGGAAAAGACAACCAGCTCCACACGAAAAAGACAACCAACTCCACACGAAAAGACAACCAACTCCACACGAAAAAGACCAGCTCCACACGAAAAAGACAACCAACTCCACACGAAAAGACAACCAACTTCACACGAAAAAGACAACCAACTTCCCAAGAAAAGACAACCAACTCCACATGAAAAAGACAACCAACTCCCATCGAAAAAGACAACCAACTCCCCATGAAAAGACAACCCACTCTTCACGAAAAGACAACCAACCCCACACGAACAATACAACCAATTCCCTATGAAAAAGACAACATCTCCCCATGAAAAAGGCAAACATCTCCCCACGAAAAGACAACCGACGCCTACGAAAAAGACAACCAAACTCCCCACAAAAAGACAAACAACTCCCACGAAAAAGACAAACAAACGCCTCACGGAAAGACAACCAAATGCCACTTGAAAAGAAAACCAAGCTCCAAACGAAAAGACATCCAAGCTCCAAACAAAAAGACAGCCAAGCTCCACACGAAAAGACAACCAAGATTGCAAAAAAGAAAACAACCAACTCCACACGAAAAAGGCAATGAACTCCACATGACAAAAGACAAGAAAACTCCAAAGAAAAAGGCAACCAACTGCACACGAAAAAATACAAAGCTCCACATGAAAAGACAACCAAGTCCACACAAAAAGACAACCAACTCCATGCAGAAAAGACAACTAACTATCCACGAAAAAGACAACCAACTCCCCACGAAAATATAACTAACTCCCCACAAAAAGACAACCAACTCCACAGGAAAAAGACAACCAACTACCCACAAATAGACAACCAGCTCCCTACGAAAAGACAACCAACCCACCACGAAAAAGACAACCAACTCCCCACAAAAAGATAACTAACTCCCACAAAAAGACAACCAACTCCACAGGAAAAAAACAACCAGCTCCTCACGAAAAGACAACCAACCCACCACGAAAAAGACAACCCACTCCACACGAAATGACAACCCACCCCACTCAAAATAGACGACCAACTCCCCACGAAAAGACAACCAACTCCACACGAAAAAGACAACCAGCTCCCCACGAAAAATACAGCCAACTCCCTACGAAAAGACAACCAACTCCCCACGAAAAAAGACAACCAGTTCCACACGAAAAGTCAACCAGCTCCACACGAAAAAGACAACCAGCTCCCCATGAAGTAGACAAGCAACTCCCCACAAAAACGATAACCAACTCCCCACGAAAAGACAACCAACGCCCACGAAAAAGACAACCAAACGCTCCCACGAAAAGACAGCCAACTCCCACAAAAGAGACAAAAAAACGCCGCACGGAAAGACAACCAAATGCCACTTAAAAAGACAAAAAGGCTCCAAACAAAAGACAGCCAGGCTCCACACGAAAAGACAACCAAGCTCGCCTAAAAAACAACCAACTCCACATGAAAAAGTCAACCAAGTCCACACAAAAAAGGCGACCAACTCCACAGAAAAAAGGCGACCAACTTCACATGAAAGAAGACAAGAAAACTCCAAAGAAAAAGGCAGCCAACTCCACATAAAAAAATACAAAGCTGCACATGAAAAGACAACCAAGTCCACTTGAAAAGACAACCAACTCCAAGCAAAAAAGGTAACCAACTCCCCACAAAAAAGACAATCAACTACCCACGAAAAGACAACCAACTCCCTACAAAGACAACCAACTCCCCACGAAAAAGACAACCAACTCCCCACAAAGTAGACAACCAACTCTCCATGAAAAGACAACGAACTCCACACGAAAAAGACAATCAACTCCTCATGAAAAAGACAAAAATCTCCCCACGAAAAAGACAACCAGTTCCACACGAAAAGGCAACCAACTCCCCACGAAAAGCCAACCAACTCCCACGAAGTAAGACAAGCAAACGCCCCACAAAAAGACAACCAACTCCCACAAAAAAGACAAACAAATGCCGCATGAAAAGACAACCAAATGCCACTTGAAAAGACAACCAAGCTCCAAACGAAAAGACAACCATGCTACAAACGAAAAGACAACTAATCTAGCCCCTCCCCCCCAAAAAAAAACCAACTCCACATGAAAAGGCAACCAACTCCACGAGAAATAGGCGACCAACTCCATACGAAAAAGGCAGTCAACTCCATAAAAAAAAGACAAGAAAACTCCAAAGAAAAAGGCAGTCAATTCCACACAAAAAATACAAAGCTCCACACGAAAAGACAACCAACTCCACACGAAAAAGACAACCAACTCCACACGAAAAAGACAACCAACTCCCCACGAAAAAGACAACCAACTCCCACGAAAAAAGACAACCAACTCCACACGAAAAAGACAACCAACTCCCCACGAAAAAAGACAACCAACTCCCCCACAAAATGACAACCAACTCCACACAAAGTAGACAACCAACTCCACACGAAAAGACAACCAACTCCACACGAAAAAAACAACCAACTCCCCACGAAAAGATAAACGGCTCCCCACAGAAAAGACAACCAACTCCCCACGAAAAAGACAACTCAGTTCCACACGAAAAAGACAACCAAAGCCCACACAAAAAGACAACCAACTTCACACGAAAAAGAAAAAGTCTACACGAAAAGACAACCAAAGTCTACATGAAAAGACAACCAACTCCACATCGGGCGAGGACAGACGACTGACATTGCATAACGATCCACGATTGAATAGGCAGGGCACTGCAATCCGTAACCGAGAGGATTTACGGTGACAGGTGGTTACGTAACCGAAGGAAGGACCCCAGAGAAATCAGAGCATTATGTATGGTGTGGTCATCCCTGTTTTGGGGGGGGGTTTATGGCGTCCGTAGATTGGAATGGGTTGACCTCTCAGGTGGTGTGCTGGGGTAAAGCATGGTCATTGAGTTGTGTGAATTACTGTTTCTCATATAAACAAAAGAGTTTGGCAAAGAGGATTGAACTTTATAAATGAAGAGCTTATAAAGATCTTTGCAAACGTACAACGTTCATCTGTATTGTTCAAGCTGGTCTTCCCCCCCCAAAAAAAAATAAATTGGGAAACCAATGTACTGTATTTAAGAAATCCATAGTGAAATCTTCAGTATGAAGAGATACACCCGAAGAGGGTGCATGAGCTCCGAAGCTGTATGTACATTTCTTAAATGTATATGTTCTCCAATATGTGGTTTTCTTTCCAAGTTACAAAGTTCGATACTGACCTCTTATCATCAGACTAGTCTGGTTTTTTAATACTAACACATTAGTAGAATCTGAGCTTTTTTTATATATATATATATATATATATATATATATATATATATTATGTATATATATATGTATATATGTATATATATATATGTATATATGTATATATATATGTATATAATATATATATATATATATATATATATATATATATATATAATATATATATATATATATATATATATATATATATATATATATATATATATATATATATATATATATATATATATATATATATATATATATATATATATATATATATATATATATATATATATATATATATATATATATATATATATATATATATATATATATATATATATATATATATATATATATATATATATATATATATATATATATATATATATATATATATATATATATATATATATATATATATATATATATATATATATATATATATATATATATATATATATATATATATATATATATATATATATATATATATATATATATATATATATATATATATATATATATATATATATATATATATATATATATATATATATATATATATATATATATATATATATATATATATATATATATATATATATATATATATATATATATATATATATATATATATATATATATATATATATATATATATATATATCGTTCAGTGTGGACAGTACATTGTTATATGAATGTTAGTTCCATTACGGTAATACGTTTCCTTGTTTAACCAACCGAATAAAAAAGGGCTGATGTTTGATTTTCAAGAAAGGAACACTTTTCATTTATCATCGTCATCAGTGGCTGATCACCTGAGTCTAGCATTGAATGAGAAAAGCATTTCAAGTGTACGCATTTCTCTCTCTCTCTCTCAGAGAGAGAGAGAAAATAAAAAAATAACACACTCAAATCTGTACCCATGGCACTAACCTGTCAGCGAAATTGACGAAGACTTGAGAGAGAGAGAGAGAAAAAATGAACATATCATTGTGAACCAGATACCTTATAGAACCCAATCTCAGTGGTGGCTCGGGCTGAAGACCCCCTTCCTCCCCTAAAAAAAAAAGGGAAACGGGGCGTTTGAAGGACTGGGAATTGAGCAAGGCTGGGGAATTTTGGAGTTGGGGGGAGGGGGGAGAATGGAACCGGTAACTTGTCCCTTTCGTTCCTCCATTATGAGTGTTGGTGACAACAATATGAGGTGACTGGAGGAAAAAAGTGGTGGGGAAGGGGGGGGAAGATTTGAAGGGTACCTCCAAGACGCGTGTGCACATCTGTCGCTCGTTTTAATTAAGTGTGTTTTGAGAGAGTGGCTTTTCTTTAACGTTTCCTTTTCTTTCTTTCTTCATCTTCTTTAGAGAGAGAGAGAGAGAGAGAGAGGGATGGAATATTCAGGTTGTCTTCAGGATTTCCATTAATTATTTGTTGATCTTGTGAAACAGTTGCTCTCTCTCTCTCTCTCTCTCTCTCTCTCTCTCTCTCTCTCTCTCTCTCTCTCGATCGCCCCTTGGATCAGTAGATGTGGCTGCGTGTCTCAACATTTATGAAGGCTTGCGTACCCGGTCGTACAACCGGATCCCCGGTCCTTGAAGGCGACGCTGAGCAGAGCAGAGCAAGTACAAGTTCGTGATTTAATGACGGGACGGTCACTTGAAATCGATGTCATTCGTCGCAGATCGGTTGGTGGTAATTGGAGGCTGGGCGGTTTCCGGGATGAGATGCTTTTGGTGTGGCTTAATTTCTCATGAAAGGTAGTTTTAGTTTTTGGAGAAGATTGGTTTTACTTGTATGAAGTCTGTATTAGCCAAGTTCAATTGTAATTTATTCTGGCAAAGATATCAGTTAAATTTATTAATGTTTATTATGTAAAAGGTATCAACTAAGTTCAGTTGTGTTTATTCTGTAAAAGGTATCAGCTAAGTTCAGTTGTGTTTATTCTGTAAAAGATATCTTTTGTATTTATTTTGCAAATGATATCATCATTTATATGTATTCTGTAATAGATATCATCATTCTTATTTATTCTGTATAAGGTCATTTGTATTTATTCTGTAGAATATATCAGCTAAATTCATTTGTATTATGTGCACGATATTACTAAATTAGTTTTATTTGTGAAAGATATTTAGTTTCCATAATTGGTGACAGATTATATATAAGAAATATTGTTGGTAATGAATTCGTTTAACAGTTTGACAGGAAAGTCATTCTTTTATATTATGTACAAAAAGATGATATCCTTTCAAGTCTTACTGATAATTTTGCCCTCTTACTCTTTAATTATTTCTTTCAAACTGGTCGCAAGTTATAACAGATTTATTATTGACAATGCAGAGTTTGTCTAAACGTTTGACAGTATAGAGGAAGTTCATTTCTTTATTTTTGCTTCAAGTTTTTTGTAGTAGTATATTCCTCTCACTTTCAATATGCATTGTCCTCTCACTCTTTAATATGCATTGTCCTCTCACTCTTAATTATTATGTATTGTCCTCTCACTCTTAATTGTTACGTATTGTCCTCTCATTCTTAATTATTATGTATTGTCCCCTCTTAATTGTTATGTATTGTCCTCTCACTCTTAATTAATATGTGTTGTCCTTTCACTCATAATTATTATGCATTGTTCTCTCACTCTTGATTGTAGAATGCCATCATAAACAGTAAGAATTGAAAAGGGTTACAAGAGTGTTAAACAAAATCAGATACTTCATGCTGGAGTGCTGCCTAGATTCAAGCGAGCCAGACGTGTTCGCGTTTGTTCGTTTGCCTGTTTGTGTGGGGTCCTGGTTTGTGTTTGGCCAGAGGCCCTGGAGATGACTATAGGTATGGAGAGAGAGAGAGAGAGAGGGACGCATTTCTCATTCTCTGAAGTGTCACATCCGGCCGTTGCCTAGCAACCCGCTCCAGTGACCACAGCAGCTGCTGTCGCCTGCATATCCGTCTCTCTCTCTCTCTCTCTCTCTCTCTCTCTCTCTCTCTCTCTCTCTCTCTCTCTCTCTCTCTCCGTTAATTTATTGGTTAGTGCCATGGATATAGATTTGAACATGTTAATTCTCTCTCTCTCTCTCTCTCTCTCTCTCTCTCTCTCTCTCTCTCTCTCTCTCTCTCTCTCTCATACCAGTGTAGTCATGCAAAAGTCCATCATTCCCAACAGCCAATGAAGAGATCTGGATAAAGTTACGCATCAGAGATGGCAAAATAAGCCCCTTTCTTAGGAGGAAGATGGCGTTGCTACGGGTGCAAGGCAGGGGGTGGGGAGGCCCTCCAAATTTTGGGGAGTGGGAAAGAGGGATCCAAATTTGAGGTATGGTTGGATCATGGAGATAAATCTGACCTCCCTGGGGAGGATCGTGGCCTTTGCTGTTACGGTGAATCAGGGAGGCGTTTTATTTTTTAGGTGGTGCCGGGGGGTGTCAAACGAACACTGTAAGGGAAGGTTTGTAGACGAAGCTTCATGCCGTGTCAAATATATGCACCAGGAAGTTTTGTAAATATCTGCTTAATGAAGCTTCGTGTCATGTCAAATTTGTGCCTCATGAAGCTTCGTGCCGTGTCAAATATCTGCTTCATGAAGATTCGTGCAGTGTCAAATATTTGATTGATGAAGCTTCGTGCTGTGTCAAATATTTACTTCACGAAGCTTCGTGCCGTGTCGAATATCTGATTCATGAAGCTTCGTGCTGTGTCAAGTATCTGCTTCATGAAGCTTCGTGCCATATTATTTGCCAATTGTATTATAAGGAAGCTTTGAAATTGGTTGCTAGAGGAAAGTGGACGAGGGGATGGTTATCAAACTAATGTGGTTCGCCGCTTTAGCGATGGTTTTCAAATGTGGCTAGTTATTGGGAGAGACTGTTTGCTAGAGGTGGCTTATTGCTTGCAGACATGGTTAAATGTGGCTAGTTGCTTCGATCAGTGGCTGCTAAATGTGGCTACTTGTTTTGAGAGATGGGTAAATTTGGCCAGTTGCTTGGAGATGGCTTATAGAGGTGGCTTATTACTTGCAGATATGGGTAAATGTGGCTAGTTGTTGCGAGTGATTGTTGCTAGATGTGGCTACCTGCTTCGAGAGATGGTTAAACTTGGCCAGTTGCTTGGAGATGTTTGCTAGATGTGGCTAGTTGTTTCGAGAGATTGTTAGATGGCGTTAGAAATATGTGCGTAAGTCTGAGAAATAGAGAGGGGGCGTTATTAGATTTCACACACACACACACACACACACACACACACACACACACACACAGAATTGTAGAAATCCTGTATTGCAAAACCTCTAATGTAATATATATGTATATTCTTATGCTGTAGTTTTCATAATGCAGTAATCTCCCCTTAGTCGTGGTGTTTATGTGTGTATTGTTGTATACTGTATAGTTTTATGTTCAGATGCACAAATGCCATAACAGAGTTAGCGTAAAGTCAATGTGATTAAACCCTGTGTGGCTTATAAGGACGATGTGTGGCGTGTAGAGAGACACAGAGAGTGGTTGTTCCCTATAAAGAGGCGACCTGTTTAGTCTATTCAAAACTGCTGAAGTAACACATTCCATTGGGCTCGATCAAAACACTGTTGGGTGGAAAATTCCATCACGTAAGTTGCCTAACATCATTCAGGAATTTTCCATGAGACGATATCTTTCCATTCTGTTACAGTAACTAGACATTATTTTGTTCTGAAACTATTGTTTTTAAAGAATTTTAAAATAAAAATCTTGTCTAAAACCTGTCCACATACTTGTTTGGACAGCCATGCCATCTATAGACGCCCATACAGAGAAATCATTGAGAGACCATTATCCGTGTGGAGAGGAGCTGTGATTTCTCTCTCTCTCTCTCTCTCTCTCTCTCTCTCTCTCTCTCTCTCTATGTCCTGTCCTGTTGTAACGCAATTGATAATTTTGGTAGACAAGGGTCACTCGTTACTTGTAACTGTTTAATTCCTTAGTAAATATGTCTGAGTCATCTGAACAGTGTATTTTGTTGAGTGTTCGTAACAGCGCCTCGATAAAAAGTGAAGAAGTGGTACCAAGGTATTTTAACATATATAATTGATGGTTTTTAGTGCACTAA
>NC_089756.1:4290497-4312997 GCF_040412425.1 Macrobrachium rosenbergii | reverse complement strand
ATCTTGGCACCATGAAGGTCAGTATAATAAATGAACATATAAAAAAAAATATGCTGAAGCAATTTTAATATGCCACCATATGTGCAATACTCGATTCGCTTGAAATCGCTATATTTCCCAATGTAACTGCTTGGGTTCTCAATTGCAGACGCTGTTGCCAGCTGTGGAAACAACTATTTGTCTTGTGCTCTTTGCCATGGCCTTGCGACTGCAAGCAAATCTACAGTGTTCCTTTCAAGAGGAGTAACCCCTACATCTTCAGTGTTTGAACAATTGCTGTAATATTGGATCACGAGGCAGAACTTTGTTTTACCTACCTATCGTTCCCCATTTCTTTGATTTAGGTGTTTTAATGTAAATATATTCCATTTAAAGTAAACCCAAGTGTTTATCTGCAACAGTTCCTAGTTGAAGTAAGGCCTTCAGCCCAACTGTTTCCTTTATGAGTCACTACCTGACCTAGCAATTGCAGTCAGAACCTATAATTGTTATGGTAAGTCCCCTATCCATCAGTTAGATGCAATGAGTAGATACATGAGCCAGGAATAGAGTAAGTAGGTCAGAGTAAAAACCAGAAAGTGGCGATCTATGCTCAGAATTGCAGTCTGCTCATTGCAAGAACCCCCTTGCAATCTGCAGCTTTCAGCCAGCAACTTCGCTAAGGCTGGATGTGAGACCAGACATGAATTTGGTAAGGTAAATCCCAAATAAGCACAAGCAAACAAGATTCCACAGCGTAAGTATAATGTTATTTTTAGCTTATTGTAGGTGCAAATAAAACAATGACCGTGAACAGTGTTAGGAAACAATAGGCCACGTACATGCTAACAAGATTTTTATAGCGAAGAGAGAGTGTATTTTCCAACCCAGAAGCTTTGATGCTAGCACATGATAGCCGCATGTTTAACTGCTAGGATTAGCTAGACAGTGAAGTGCGAGTACAAGTGATACGGAAAGGAAATAGTGTGTTTATTTCCTCCATGTGCTCTGAACAATTTGTCGTCCAGTAGTTAGGTAGGCTACACAGTAAATCTGGGCCATAAACTATAGCCCGTCCAGCAATTTTCGCTTCGCTGGAGTATATCGTGCTCTCACTCGTCATAGCAAAAGCACTAGGTTTAATCCAGAAAGAAATCCATTTTTAAAATTTTTAAATTTTTGCATCATGAAAATCCTTTCATTTGTGGCCATGTGAGCCATTGTCTACCTCCAACCTCATTGTCTTTGGACTGCCCATAACTACAAGTAAGTGAGTGATTTCCCCACTCATAAATCTCGCTTCGATGAGCCGGGAAAACCATTCCCACATTGTTCGTTTCTTTTCATAACTTTCTGTGTGAGATTTTGCTCACAACAAACACCACGTGATAGCCCAGGTTTCTGACTTCCCATCAAAACAAAGATCACGCGACCCTTGTGTAGTGGTGTCAATGAGTGTAGCATCTGGTCACGTGCCCGTCAGGCCAAATTCATAGTAAAGTGAAATTCATTGACCCTAGGCAAACTATTTGACTCATGCATGATATTTGTATTCATCGTGTTAGGGAGCTTTTAATCACCATGTCTCATATTATTGCACCTGGTTACCTTGTACTGCAAAAAGCTCAGTTAGTTATGACCGGTTAAGG
Source organism: Macrobrachium rosenbergii (assembly GCF_040412425.1). Lineage (NCBI taxonomy): Eukaryota > Metazoa > Arthropoda > Malacostraca > Decapoda > Palaemonidae > Macrobrachium > Macrobrachium rosenbergii. Next base: position 4,311,369 of record NC_089756.1, on the reverse strand, counting down.
ATGTAAATCTTGTTCCGAAGCTTTAAGCTCATCTGCGCCAACCCTAGGTGTTTCTCAGCATAATAAATTCGTTCACTCCAGAACCTTACGTTCAAGGACAAAATTGTTCACTTACAAACTTTACGTTCACAGGCCACTTAAAATCACTCACTTATGATCCTTATGTTCTAAAAACAACATTATATCATTCACTTTCGAACCTTATGTTCTTAGAACAACCTAATATCGTCTATTACGAACCTTACATTCTAAGAACAACCCAAAATCGTTCACTTATGAACCTTACATTCCATGAATAACTTAAAATCGTTCACTTTCGAACCCACGTTCTATTAACAACCTAAATTCTTTCATTTGAGAACCTTATGTTCTTCAAACATCCTAAATCCATTCCTTGAGAACCTTATGTTCAACGATCAACTTGGATACATTCATCTAAGAACCTCCTTCGAACAATCTAATTACGTTCATTCAAGGGCCCCCTAAATTCTCTGAACAACTTAGATACATTCATTTAAGAACTGTCCTTCGAACAATCTATGTTCATTCAAGGGCCCCTTATGTTCTCGGAACAACCTAGCTACGTTCCTTTAAGAACCATCCTTTGAACAATCAAATTATGTTCATTTAAGGACCCTCTTAAGTTCTCCGAACAACCTAGATACATTCTTTTAAGAACCCACCCTTCAAACAATCTAATTGTTTTCATTCAAGGAACAATTCTCACGTTCTACAAACAACCTAATTACGTTCTTTTGAACAACCAAACTCCACATACTCTGAACGAGAACCCACATTCTACGAAACCCCTTTAGCTTCACGCTACAGCTGATCTCATCCGTGCGCAAAGCAAACCCAAGAACTGTGTGTCCTCCGGGACAAACCAAACCAATTTCTTGTGAACAAACCCTACGTCTTCTGGGACAAATCAAACCCGTTCCCTGCAAACAAACACTACGTCCTTCAGGACAAACCAAAACCCATTCTATTTAACCTAAACCCCATTCTATTTGAACAACCCTAAAGGGCCACAAGGCGTTCGTTTGAACGGAAGCCCTAACCCCACACTCCAAAATGCCCAAACATTCTCTTGAACAAACCCGAAACTCACGCTCGGTTCCCAAGGAACGAGCCTGCACCAAGAGTGCCACAATCCATACTGTGAGTGCCACATAACTGACCCTCTGGACCCCTGGCACCCAAGTGCCAAAACCACAACCTTCATCACTGTGTATAGGAAAACACCATCCCACTGAGTGCCAGTGCCACCTTACCAAAAGGGACACTCTTATTATAGCAGGAGCCCTATAAGCCCACCTTTAACCCATTCCATTATACTCTGCCCGTTCAGAGTGCCATTTCCATTCTGTGCCCTTTCCGGCATGGCCACTCATTACTTATTCATCTGTGCTGGTGCTGCACAACGTAGAGGCACTGCCCTCCCATGCGGTGCCACTTTTGCACTGTTAACCCATCCACACCAGCTCATCCAGAGTAGTGGATAAATTCAACCCTTAGCAATTCAGCATAGTGGATACCGGTGAAGAGTCCGTCTCTTCCTGTGAGGAGATGGGAAAGGATGCAGGCCTCTCTGGAGGTCAGTTAAAAGATTATGTAAAGTGGTGTATACATGGTTGGCTAGAAATACACCCCTAGAGCCAAGCCGAGAGGGGAGCTCTTCAGAATCATCCCTCCAAAAATGATTTCAATAAGGCATATTGCCTTGTATGCAAAGCCTATGGCCACACCAAGAATTACTGGAAGTGCCCTGCAAGAGCCACTCTGCCAGTGTCTAACTCTGGCCATTGGGTAAACAACAACAGGCCTGCTCCTTCCACTGGGACAGTACCAAGCAAAGATTATAGAAAAATTTATTGCACTGCTTGAAAGGTTTATGGGCACTCCTCCCTATGGGCAAAATGCCGTAATAAAGCAACTACACCTCATCTTTAGGCCCCCCAGCCAAGGATCCCATATCTGTGGCACCTTCTTGAGGGAGCTACCCTGCACACCAGGTCACAGCATGCAGTGACATTGGCATGCAGATTTCCCTCATAAGGGAAGACAATGTGGGGCTATCATTGATCAACATAAACTTGTCACGATTGAAAGTATCAATCACCTGAAGATGACACTCCCCACCGTTCAGTCGCAGGTCATAAGACCTCATAGATCTAGAATCTGCACACCTGCAGCAGCAACACATATTCTTGGAGGCTGTGACATCCTGCTGGGACAGGATTTCCTGTCCCCTCTTAATTTACAAAAATCCAGGGGTCCTCACTCCTCCAAAGCTCAAGCAAGCAACAAGAGTCCTCAAAGACTTGCCTTAAACCCACAACCAGTGCCACTTGCGTGCCTTGAGCAGTGCCAGGCTCTGACCATCTTGAACGTCGAGCCCCAGACAAATCCAGTTCCTGTGCCAGGCCCTTGCCCCAATGCCAGTGCCTTGGTACACCACAGATCTCCCTCCCGGAGGTCCCAGTTTTGACACCCACTGCCAGTGCCACTTGCACACCCTGAACAGTGCCATGCTCCGTTCGTACCTCCTCAAGGCACCCTAACAGCATGACTTTGGACTGTCAGAGTAACCATATTAATTAAGTGCATGCCATACTAATTCTATTATTATTTTCCATGTTGTTATGTAGATTCATGAAATATTAGTTCATAGAATACTTTAATTTTGATTTTGCTATAATGCTGCGCTAAAGTAATAACTTGAGAGGTATAAGAAATTTACTTGCAGCGTAATGTATCTACGTTAACGTAAAGCTTAAAAATCAGTGCGATGTATTTTGTATTTCATTAACTTGCAGAATTAATGTTTTTCTAGAGTGTAATATTACCAGAAAAGGGAAGTAAAGAGAGATATTAGCTTGCTCAGTAGAGTTAACGTAGCTATTGACATTTCCACTCAATTCAAGGTGCAATTGTCGACTTGGGGAGTTGTAACGAGGGAGACCTCTTAGTTAGCCAGCTCAACCTCCAAACTATCTTATAAAATATAGTATTGTTCATACTGATAACTAACTGAGGAAGGGCGTGAGAAAACCAGGCCCTTCTTCAATTCTCTCCATGCTTCACCCCTTTGGCAAATCTCTTAAACTTTCCTAGGCCTGGTGACTGCTTTGGCCACCATCTTGACCCCAGAGGGCAGATGCCAGTGCTCCGAGCGCCATCTGAGAGAAGAGGAAAAATAATCCACCGAGGTTATAAAAAGCGGGGCGCCAGCAGCCTCGCTCTCAGAAACCCTCAGAAACCCTCTTGGTAGCAGACTCTACACACTTGCCCCTTGCCAGCTCCTCCTCGAGCTTATCCCTCGTGGCCACCCTGTGCTCCCCCCTCCCCCAAGTCACTTAATCAGTGCAGTCCCTGTAACATGATCCCTCCATTTCCTGGTGACATTTGTCAAGGCCCTTAATCGCTATGTTTAAGGTAAAATCCTGATTTGAGGTTCTTTCAACAGTCACATATCTGTTGACCTTTTACTGAATTTCCTTTTCTTTTCTTAAGTGCGATTTCTTGCAAGACCTGACTTAGTACAGTGTGTAAATTTAATGTAAGCATCTCACCTGAAAATCGATTTATCTTGACACCATATGTGCAGCACACGATTTGCCCGAAGTCGCTGTATTTCCTAATGCAACAGCTTGCGTTCTCAATTGCAGACGGTGTTGTCAGCTGTGTAAACAACTGCTTGTCTTGTACTCCTTGCCGTAGCCTTGCAACTGCAAGCAAATCTAGTGTCTATTCCAAGAGGATTAACCTCTATATCTTCAGTGTTAGAACAATTGCCGTAATATTTAATCATGGGGCAGAACTTTGTTTTACCTGCCTATCCCCATTCTTCTGTTTTAAGTGTTTTAATGTAAGTTTATTCCAGTTAAAGTAAACCCAAGTGTTTATCTGCAACAGTTCCTTGTTGAAGTAAGGCCTTCAGCCCAACTGTTTCCTTTATGAGTTTCTACCTTACCTAGCAATTGCAGTCAGAACCTATGGTTGTTATGGTAAGTCCCCTGCCCATCAGCTAGACTCTAGAGGTGGAAGTAAGTAGGTCAGAGTACAAACCTATATATATAAATATATATATATATATATATATATAATGTAATTTATCAGTCCTGAAGATGCCACCGATATGTGAGGAAACAGTCCATCGACCACAAGAAGTAAATAGAAGTGTAGGTCTGACCGGTTTCGACTTTATTTCCAAGCCACCGTCAATGGCTTGGAAATAAAGTTAAAACCATTCAGACCTACACCCATTTCTTATTTTTCACCTGTGGTAATGTGTGATAAATGAATCACGTACAAAAGTGATAATAATCATATATATATATATATATATATATATATATATATATATATATATATATATATATATATATATACTGTATATATACAAGGTATGTTCAATAAGTAATGAGAAAATGTAGGGAGAGACACTATTTATTTTCATAAGCTTCCACAACTTTGTCTCCTTCAAAATAATTGCCTCTCGCAGCTACACACTTCTGCATGCGTCTCTCCCAATCCTGGAAGACCTCCTCAAAGTCCTTTTTCAGTAGTCCCTTCAGGTGACTTTCCGATGCCTCTTTCAGCTCCTCTGTTGACTGGAATCTGGTTCCCCTGAGGCTGTCTTTCAAGCGTGGGAACAGTAAGAAGTCGAAAGGGGCTAGGTCAGGGCTGTAGGGTGGGTGTTGTACCACTTTCATTTCCCTGTCAGCCATCCAGGTAGTCACCAGCGTTGACTTGTGGCATGGGGCATTGTCCTGGTGGAACCACCACTGACCACTCCTCCACTCCTCTTCAGTCAGAGCTGTCTCTACTGTGCCAATACTAATACCAACAGCTTCAGATAGCATCCTCACAGTTATTCGACGGTCCTGCATCACTAACCTTTGCACTTCCTCAATGTTTTCCTCCTTGAGTGCACTTTTCGGTGCTCCAGATCTGGGTTCATCCTCAACCTGTTCATTTCCGTCAGAAAATCTGTTAAACCACCGATAGAAACTTGCTTGGCTCATCTGTTCATCCCCATAGGCCTCCTTTAACATTCCATAAGCTTCTTGTTTGGTTTTCTTAAGTTTAACACAAAATTTGATGGTGTAACATTGCTCCATGTTTCGCTGCATTTTGACAGGTGTTCACGGATCGGCAAACCGGATCAGATTGGCTCCACCATGTTCACTGCTGCACTCAGACCTACAAATATAGAAAGTTGCCAGTTTGTCATTTTATAGAATATATGTATGTGTACTTCACCATAAAGTAGTATTTTGATCAAATCATATTTAGTGTCTAGCCTGACATTTTCTCATTACTTATTGAACATATCTCGTGTATATATATATATATATATATATATATATATATATATATATATATATATATATATATATATATATATATATATATATATATATATATATATATATATATACACACACACACACACACACACACACACACACACACACACACACACACACATACATACATACATACATACATACTGTACATACATACGTACATAAGCAAGTATCACAGATTTGAGTTCCCTTACCTAAGAGCTTCTTTAGTATATCAGTCCATGGACCTTTGTGAAAAGTCTGTTATTTGTGGATCGCATGTTTGGAGTGGGCTTATTGCAAGAGGTGCGGTCGTCATTTGTTCCTCTTAAATTGTTCTGGTTTCGACAGCCTTCATTTATTTGTGTGTGTGTGTGGACCCAGAAGGAAATTATGTATTGGGTCACTCCCCAAATGCATGGTACCTGACCCTAGATAGCAAGCTTTCAGGGAAGTAAAAACAAAATAAAATGAAATCATAGCGGTATTTTCTCATTTCTTATGTATGCCATAACCACCTTTTTTTTTTAGGAAAGTAAAAAGAAAGATGATAAAAAATAAAATTATAATTTCCCATTCCTTACGTATGTCATAATAAAAAAATCCGTATTTTCTCATTCCTCATGCATGTCATAGCCACTTTTTTTTTTCTTATCCGAAACATGGTCCTGTATTCTTTTCGTTTTTTTCTGATAATTCCTCTCGTTTCATTGGTGTGTTTTCTTCACTGGCCTCGAAGGGAATTGATTGTTAGGTTACTGCTTCTGTGGGCGTACAAGGAAAGAGGGAATGGACATCTGCTCCTGCTCCTTGTGTTAAAAATCTCAACTTAGTTATATGTGTGAAATTGTTTTCTTTTTTTGCAGTAAATAGAAGAGGCAGGTGTTTTATTGTTCTTTTCAATGTTATTGATGGTTGTACTGTTGTCAGTTTCAGAATTGTAACTAAAGATATAGTTTGTTCCGTTTTTATTATTATTATATTGTTATTATTATTATTATTATTATTATTATTATTATTATTATTATTATTATTACGTTCGAAGTGTAAATAAAAGTATAGTTTGATTCATTATTTCGAATTTCCTGTCATTATTATTATTATTAATATTATTATTATTATTGTTATTATTATTATTATTATTATTATTATTATTATTATTATTATTATTATTATTATTATTATTATTATATCAGAATGAGCCCGGAACCATATGATACATATGATATCCGGGGCGTGGGTCTGTCTGTCTGTGTGTGTCTGTTTCTCTCTCTGTACATTCGAGTGTCCGAGCGGCCAGTGATGAATTAGAGGAATTTATTTCTGGTGATAGAAATTAATTTCTCGTCATAATGTTGTTCGGATTCCTCAATAAGCTGTAGGTCCCTTTGCTAGGTAACCAGTTGGTTCTTAGCCACGTAAAATAAATCTAATCCTTAGGGCCAGCCCTAGGAGAGCTGTTAACCAGCTCAGTGGTCTGGTTAAACTAAGATACACTTAACTTTCTCTCTGTACATGCTTTCGTGCCAGCCGTTGTGGAGGAACAGCGGAGCGGAAATGAATTTGGATGTTCCTCTCCTCAATGGCGAATGGAGGTCCTCCTCCCTGCCTCCCTCCTTTCCCTCCCAAAATTGTACATCTGTTGATTTCTATTGACTCCCTAACCGATTGCTTTGCAAATGCTCCCCTCGGACGGGTGGGGGTGGGGTGATTTGGATGTTGTGTAGGTGGTTTGATCTCCGGTGACGATGCTCCTTGTTAGGAATTTTTTTACGCATGTTAACACCTGAAGACCTAATTTTTTATAATAAGTACTTATGTTGAAACCGTAACTACTTATGAAAAATACTTACGTTGAAGGTTTTGTAAATACTTGGAATATGATTTTCTTTTGGTATTATTATTATTATTATTATTATTATTATTATTATTATTATTATTATTATTATTATTATTATTCAGGGGATGAACCCTATTCGTATGGAACGAGCCCACAGAGGCAATTGGCCTGAAATTCTAGCTTCCAAGGACTATGGTGTTCATTAGAGAGAAGTAACGGACGGTAACTACAGTACTGAATAATCTCTTTGCGTATTTTTGTAAGTATTAATGTTAGGAATACTCTTTGTAGGCAGTTAATCTTAAAAGACTATAGCGGGTACATAAGCCCATTTTTTGGTACTCGTTTGAGCAGTCTCCTTTTAAAGTGAAATCTTATGGGGTGGGAAGGCCCTTTCACACCCGCCCAGATTAGGGAGCACGTTTCATAGTCCCTTACAAGGCTCCCTGAAAATACATAAATGCATACATACATTAATGATTATAATTTCTTACTCCAGTATACAGACATACATAAATTACATTAATGCCATTTCTTACTGCGGTATACAGACATACGTAAATCACATTAATGCATTTCTTACTGCAGCATACTATACATATACAGTACACACACACACATATATATATATATATATATATATATATATATATATATATATATATATATATATATATATATATATATACACACACACAATAGAATCTGCTGGTCACTTTTACCAGATACATAATTAATTGTATCTAATAGCCACAATGCCCTCTTAACTATTCGAATTCTTGGCGCTTTATTGGATATGCTTGTCACTACCATGGATCCAAGTGCAAGAACCGGTAGCTGAAACGAACCCGCGTTACCATAATAATCACGAATATATATATATATATATATATATATATATATATATATATATATATATATATATATATATATATATATTAGAGGTGGAATAGTCCCATCCTCTAATAATGTATATCTGGAAACGACAGGTATATTTATGTACAAAAGGCAACAGATTTTTTTCCTTCTTGTGGTAAGGTCGGTAACGCGGATTCGTTTCCCGCTACCTGAAATCATAATTTCCTCATAATTCTTGCACTTGGATCTCAAGGCTTTATAGTGACAAGCGTATCTAAAAAGTGCGAAGAATTTGAGAAGTTAAGAGGGCATTGTGGCTATTACAATTATATATATATATATATATATATATATATATATATATATATATATATATATATATATATATATATATATATATATATATATATATATATATATTATATATAGTGCGGCACCGTTGCAGTTCATGACTTGTCTTAAAAAAAAAAAGCGGCACCGTTGCAGTTCATGACTTATCTTAAAAAAAAAAAAAGGCACTAACTTCAAAGACAGGGCACAAATGGACTCTCTATCTCACCCCTTCCCACTTAGGAATGTTTTCTTTTCATTTTCAGAGTTTCGACTTAATTGGCGGGATGCTGAACAGTAAGGAAAGTGATGTTGCAAAGTGTGGTTCATAAAAAAGAATAAAAAGGAGGGGGTTGGTTAAGAGAGCCGATGCTCAGAGGTTTGCCCATGATTTCTGTTTAACCTTTTCCTTCCCACCCCATCTGCTCACACATGACCTCTGCTGACCTACGTTCCTTTCTCGTATCTTTCTCCTCGCTCTGCCATCCGTCAGCTCTCTCTCTCTCTCTCTCTCTCTCTCTCTCTCTCTCTCTCTCTCTCTCTCTCTCTCTCTCTCTCTCTCTCTCTCTCTCTCTCTCTCTCTGTAAGGTATGGAAGTTTATACTCATTGACATTTCTGGTGACACTTTACATGTTTTATGCATACGTTAAATTGAAGGTTTTAATTCCCAATATCGTAATGGAATATCCTCATTGAGTGATCGATTTAATTTGCTGTCGAATTTCTCCATCCCAGAGGTCCTTCATTTTCCACACCGTTGGATTGTGGAAGAGTCTCCCTGAGGACATTGTGCATTTGGAACCTCAAAAGTTCAGCGAAGATGCAATGCATTACTACCCTAAAGGGGTTCTTGTATTTTAATAATTTACCTACATTTTTATTTAATTTTTAATTTGTTGATTTGTTTTTCTTTTCTCATAACTGATTTCTTCTTTCTGTATTTTCCTATTGCCTTTTGTTGCTTCTTTCAAATGAACACCATATTCTTGGGTAGCTTGAATTTCAAGTCAATGGACCCTGTGGTGGGCATGTTCCATATGAATAGGTTCATCATCTGAACAACAACAACAACAATAATAATAATATTAATAATAATAATAATGTATGATGTTGAAGGTGATAGCTGCATCAGCGGCATCCAGTTTGTATATAATAATAATAATAATAATAATAATAATAATAATAATACCACAAACTATCGTAACCTGACCCTTCCACTGTTACTTCTACCGGAAAAAATGAAATTTCTCAATATCTATTTGCCAAATAATTTCATGTTTTCCGCCGCGGCGTTGTTGCATTGCGTCGTGCATTTCCTGAATCAGAAGGGTGATTTTTTTTCCTCCGTCAGATTGTTTGGCCAAGCATAGCATTCATTGTCTTACGGCATTCCTCTTCTGCGGTCGACTTCTCTTGGTCTCCTGTGGTCTTTCCAGTTTTTACAATGGTCTTCGCTTCGCTTACATTCCTTCCTGTGTTGCCTCTTCGGTCTGCTCCCCTCCCCTCCCATCCCTCCTCTCTCTCTCTCTCTCTCTCTCTCTCTCTCTCTCTCTCTCTCTCTCTCTCTCTCTCTCTCTCTCCTGTACCTGTGACCGGAGAATGGGACCCTTGGGTGGGGTGGACTGCTATCGGTTGGATGGGGAGCGGAGGGAGGGTCTTGTGTTGTTGAACTTCTTGACCGCCGCACCCATCCACATTCTCTCTCTCTCTCTCTCTCTCTCTCTCTCTCTCTCTCTCTCTCTCTCTCTCTCTATTCTCTCCATTACAGTGTCACATTTATTTCCGTATCTATCTGTTTGCAAACTTGGAGTGTTTCTCTCTGCGTAATAAATGGAGGTTCTATTTCATTCAGTATTAGACAATTCTGACTTGTGCTGAATCCTCCTCCTCATCTTTTTCTTCTCCTCTTTCCCTCCTCTTTCTCTCCTCCTCCTCCTTCCTCTTTCTCCTCCTCTTCTTGCAACAGCTACTTACTGTCACACTTCCCTTTACTTGATCATACTTCTTAAACATTCTCTCTCTCTCTCTCTCTCTCTCTCTCTCTCTCTCTCTCTCTCTCTCTCTCTCTCTCTCTCTCTCTCTCCATTACAGTGTCACATTTATTTCCGTATCGTCCGTATCTGTTTGCAAACTTGGAGTGTTTCTCTCTGCGTAATAAATGGAGGTTCTATTTCATTCAGTATTAGACAATTCTGACTTGTGCTGAATCCTCCTCCTCATCTTTTTTCTTCTCCTCTTTCCCTCCTCTTTCTCTCCTCCTCCTCCTTCCTCTTTCTCCTCCTCTTCTTGCAACAGCTACTTACTGTCACACTTCCCTTACTTGATCATACTTCTTAAACATTCTCTCTCTCTCTCTCTCTCTCTCTCTCTCTCTCTCTCTCTCTCTCTCTCTCTCTCTCTCTCTCTCTCGAGCGTATTGCGCTTGTGTCCTGCCGGCATTCTCATATCCCTCCGCCTTCATCATCATCACCATCATTATCATCATCACGTTTCACTGCCAGAACGCAAGTTATTACTTTTTCAACCTATTTACAGGTATTCCACCTCCAGTAGGTCTCGCCCGTGACCATTTCTGATACGAGAGAGAGAGAGAGAGAGAGAGAGAGAGAGAGAGAGAGAGAGAGAGAGAGAGAGAGAGAGAGAGAGAGAGAGAGAGAGTGAGTTGACCTAGGATGAAAATAGAATGAATTTGGGATAACGTGAATTGACGAGGGTGCCATTTTGAGAGAGAGGGGAGAGAGAGACTGATGAAAGCAGAATGGGCGCCTGCCTCTCTCTCTGATCCCGAGAATGAAATTGGGGTCAAGCGTCGATAGCGTTAGGAAGGAAGGCATTGGAGCCAAGTGAGAGGAGAGTCTGTCCCTTGTGAGCTGTTGCTGAGAAATCGCGAGGTATTTCCCAGGTGTGGCTCATCATTCCTTGCCTCGTTTTTTGTTACTGAAGTAACAAAAGTTTCGATACTTAAGTCTCGATGGTGTGATATTGGTTTATGTGATATATTGTTTTATGTGATGTTTTGTCACCATATTACCGTAAGTTTACACCTTTTGAGATTAACGTTTGGCGTTTGTTTGGCAAATTAGACATTGAGTATAAAGATTAATTAACGAGTTTTGATAGTGTGATGTAGTTTCAAATTATATAATGTCACCACATTATCGCATGTTATTGCTGTTTGAGATTATCGTTTAGCATTTGTTTGGCAAAATGGATATTGATTATGATGAAAAAGCCACTGAATTTAGGTATGCGGTTGACGTACTGCGTAAAGGACCGCGAATTGAGATGATTGTCCCATGACCGGGAGACAGGTGTGGAGACGGCAGTACGAACTAATTCCAAGGCACCCCGGACGACCTGACGGGTCTCGGTTTTGAACTTAAAGCTGAGAAGGCGATGCAGGATAGTGCAAGTGTGACATATGGTCAGATGAATCTGATTCTAAAGGAAAAATTGTTCTTTCAAACAAGGAAGCTCTCTTAACCTGGATTAAGGCGGTCAGTCCTTTCAATCTCGACGACCCGACCATTGCTAAACAAAAACATCTCTTCTGAGAGAAGTCAAAAGAGAAAATATGCAAAACTAATAAAATAGCCACTTTCATAATAAGGCGTTAAAAAGTTTTACTTGCTTTCTCGTTTCTTTGTGTACTTTCATTATACAGCATAAAATTTAAACAAAATTTTCACACCATTATTTATGTTGAGTGATGTGGGTTGCTGGCTGGTGATAGTTAAAACTGCCATATATATATATATATATATATATATATATATATATATATATATATATATATATATATATATATATATATATTTATATCTCACACATTACCACAGGTGAAAAATAAGAAACAGGGTGTAGGTCTGACCGGTTTCGACTTTATTTCCAAACATTGACGAAGGACTGATACAGAGTATGAGAAGTCACAAATATATATACTACAAGAACAGTACTGACGAACATACACTGTAGTATATATATTTGCTTGTAGTATATATATTTGTGACTTCTCATACTCTGTATCAGTCCTTCGTCAATGGCTTGGAAATAAAGCGAAACCGGTCAGGACCTACACCTACCATTCTTATTTTTCACCTGTGGTAATGTGTGATAAATGAATCACGTACAAAAGTGATAATAATCATATATATATATATATATATATATATATATATATATATATATATATATATATATATATATATATATATATATATGTGTGTGTGTGTGTGTGTGTGTGTGTGTGTGTGTGTACATATATATACTACATTAGCCATATGGCAATAAAACGACATGGAGGATTATTCAATCCTTTAATTCACCACCACCTGTAGATTGATGGTGGGTGACCTCTCTCACCTAAGGTCGTGAAAGAGAGGGAGAGAGAATGTGTGAGCAAATATTTCCCACAGTGACCCTTCATTTCCTTGTTTCCTGGTTTTCTTCTATGGTCGCCTACCAGTGACGTCACAGACATGCGCAGTAATGCCTGGATGGTCTAACCTTGTACAGCTGTACTCTGTTAATCCTGGTTTTCCAATCTGTGGTAGCACATTTTCTGAAGACCGCTGCTTCCCGCCGCTCCGTCTCCTGCACTCCGTAGGGGGCTATTGCTGTCAGTGCACTGTAGGCAGTATATACTTCAGGTTTTTTACAGCGTCCCTTCGGCTCCCGAGCAGCTGCAGCCCCTTTCATTCATTTTACTGTACCTCCGTTCATGTAATCTTTCTTGCATCGTACTTTCCTCAACCCTCTCCTAACAAATGTTTCATAGTGCAACTGCTTTGAGGTTTTCCTCCCTCCTGTTACATCAGTTTCAGCTCTGAATGACCTCATCATAGGTCTCAGTTCTTGGCCTAAATTCTATTTTCTGTTCTATGTTCCGTTCTGTCTCCTGTAGTCCGATGCATCCCGCCGTTCCTTCCGTCTTAAACCGTGCGTGATTGTTTGCCGTCCACACCACACCTTTGTTACTGTGCAGCTGCGTTTCCGAGAAGACCTGCTTCGCTGTATATCCATAGGCTCAAGATGTAAGCAGTTAGCGCTATTGTTCTTGTGCTCGGACGGCCATAAGTCACGTTACTCTCTCTCGTTCGACGATGAATGGTGTTTAAACATTCCAACGGAGGTAGATCATCGTCCACCAGTACGGGCACCTCTTGGGAGGGTCAGGGGAGGGAGGGTTGGAGGGTTGCGTATACTTTTCCTTGTGACCGTGTACTCTCTCTCTCTCTCTCTCTCTCTCTCTCTCTCTCTCTCTCTCTCTCTCTCTCTCTCTGCCAGGTATGCGTCACCCGGTAACTGACCAGCCCAGTTGTTTAACAACTATCCACCGCCACCTCATCCCGCCTAACCCCCCGTCTCGCTATCCTCCTCCTCCTCCTCCTCCTCCTCCTCCTCCTCCTCCTCCTCCTCCCTATCCGCTATCTGCCATCAGATCTCGTTATATTTTTCTTCCTACTTACGGTGGCGTCTTCTTTGCCTTTTGTTGATTTGAACTATTTTGGGGGGAGGTCGGGACTGACTATACGACGTTAAGATCATTTTCAGCCTCGAAATACAGTTGTTTAGTTAATTGTATGCGTTGTGTTGGTTGTTTAGTTAATTGTATGCGTTGTGTTGTGTGCTGCAGAGCGTATTCATTGGAATATTCAGATATTCACAGCTTAGTTTGAGTTGTAGGTTTTTTGCTGGGCTGGGTGTTTTTTTTTTTTTTTTTTTGTATTCGCCAGGCTGTTATTTTATTCACTCGTCTGGTGGTTGGTAGTTTTATGCGTTGACTAAGTAAGCTTTCGTTAGTAGTTATATATTCTGCAGAGAACTGTTTTATTAAAACCAAGTGTTCTAGGTCACTCTAGCTCAATCATTTAAAAACACAACCGATGTTGACTTCGCTGCCTTAATTGTATAATGTTTTCGTAGCCAGTAAGTATCCAGTGTACGTATTCTGGTGACTTTGCTAACGAGATCACCCTCTGTCATTCGTGGGGCTTCTTCCAGCCCTGCGTGACGCGTTGTTTGTCCTGGAGTGCGAGATTTCTTGGTCTCTCTGCATCAAATTAGTATTATCACGTTGTATTATTCAGAAGAAGAACCCGATTCATTTGAAATAAGCCTACCAAAGGGGCCCATTGACGTGAAAATATAGCTTCCAAAGAATATGGTGCTCATTAGGAAGAAGTAAGCGTGGCAGAGAGAAATAAAAAACTCGCTTATTAGAAAAAATAAATTGATAAATAGATAAATAGATAAAAATGTATTAAAATGCAAGGAGAATAGTATTAGGGTAGTAATGCATTGGAGAAAATGAAAGATAAACCGTCGTATGTCTGCGTCAAGCTGATTTTACTGTGAATCTGTTTCGAGAGAATTGGAAGTAGTCTTAGGACAGTGAAATGATGTATTTTTTTAAGTGGAAACTTCACATTTTCTACTGAACATCAGGCTGTCTGTCCTCCGTAGCGGGGTAGCGCCGCCAGTGCACCTCACAGTGCAGTGCACTGCAGGCATTACTTAAGGTTCTTTGCGGCGTCCTTTCGCCCCCTAGCTTCGACCTCTTTCATTCCTTCTACTGTACCTCCGTTCATATTCTCTTTCTTGCATCTTGCTTTCCACCGTCTCTCAATAATTGTTTCATTGTGCAACTGCGAGGTTATCCTGGCGTTATGCCTTTAAATAAATCCTTTTTTACTCTCAGTTTCCCTTGCAACGCTCAATGACCTCATCATAGGTGCCAGCACTTGGCCCATGGTCTAAATTTTATATTCCATTCCATTCATGTGAGGATGCCCAGTGGAAATTCAGTCAGAGGTTATATCAAGTTTAAAACGACTTTACTGTGAGATACTGTATTTTGTTAATGAAGGGTTTCAGTAAAGTATTTTGAAGTCAGTATGTAGGGCATGAGGTCGATTTCATACTTTTTTCCATTTTTTATCCCAAAGTGCAGGATTGTAATTGATTTTTCTTGTATTGAGTATATATTCGTTTATCATAATTACAACTTAAGGGAAATTACGAAGCCTTGGGAATGGATGTAATATTGACAGACTGTTGTCAGTTTTGAACGAAGTAGTGGAGACCAATTGCAGACAGATGAAAATTAAATGTAAAAGAAAATACAGTATTTTAGATGTGTAAGTGGGATCGTTTGTTGCCTTGAAACAGCAGCAAAAACAACAACAACAACAACAGTTAATTGTCAGTTGTTTACCTTTACACAAATACATCTGTTTTCATGTAGGAGTTTCCGCACCAAAATTCCTAAAATCATGTTGCTTCGTTTCTGTATAAATTTCATCTCTCTTTTTCTCTCTCACAGTCTCGTGTAATTCACGTCCCCCCGAGTAGTGGAACCAGCTTTCAGACACACTCTCTCTCTCTCTCTCTCTCTCTCTCTCTCTCTCTCTCTCTCTCTCTCTCTCTCTCTCTCTCTCTCTCTCTCAAATGAATAAAATCATGTTGATTCTGTGTTTCTAAATTGTATTTCTATCTCTGATTGTCTCGTGTAAGTCACACCCCTGAGTAGGGGAACCAGTCCTCAGATAGTCTCTCTCTCTCTCTCTCTCTCTCTCTCTCTCTCTCTCTCTCTCTCTCTCTCTCTCTCTCATTAATTAAATGACGCTACTTCATTTTTTCTAAATTTAATCTGTCTCGTGAATAGAACCAATCTTCATATACATATTCTCTCTCTCTCTCTCTCTCTCTCTCTCTCTCTCTCTCTCTCTCTCTCTGATTCAGCGCTGATTACCCCATTTTGTTTGGGAACCAAAGCTCGTATCGATCCTGAAGAGGACGTGGATGATCTCGTAGATCATTCCTCCACACCAGCTATGGGCATGGGATCCTCAGACGGTGACCAATTTTGACCAGCTTTGATAAGCTTATGACGCATTCTGTTTTATTTTATTTTTAGTTGTGCTGGTGAACTTCATCAAATTTTTACAGTCTTTTAGGATTTCGATTTTATGCATTGCAACTTTAATTGTACGTTTTTAAATTTGTCATTTAATGGATGTATGATATATATATATATCAATATACAATCAGTAAGCTACAAACGTCCTTTAATATCCAATTCGCTCTACCTCGGAAATAATATATTTTCATATATGTTACCGAAGGGGAATTCTTTAGTTGATAATAAGTTCGTCGTCCCGTGGGCTCGAACCAGCGACGGACAAGAACTCAGGACTACAGTGGACGCTTAACCCAGACGGCTAGCAAGTGAGGTATAAGTGGATATCGGCTCCCATATACAAATCTCCCGTGGAACTCAGGTGTTTGTATTTAGAGACGATATCCACCCATCTCTGCCATGTTAACCGTGTAGTGCGTTTGTTGCACGCAGCCATATCCACTTATACCTCACTTGCTAGCCGTGTGGGTTAAGGGTCCACTGTAGTCCTGAGTTCTTGTCCGTCGCTGGTTCGAGCCCACGGGACGACGAACTTATTATCAACTAAAAAATTCCCCTTCGGTAACATATGAAAATATATTATTTCCGAGGTAGAGCGAATTGGATATTAAAGGACGTTTGTAGCTTACTGATTGTATATGAATCACGGTGATGTGATAAAAAGTCATAATATGGCTGCGTGCGACAAACGCACTACACGGTTAACATGGCAGAGGTGGGTGGATATCGTTTCTAAATACAAACACCTGAGTTCGACGGGAGATTTGTATATGGGAGCCGATATCCACTTATACCTCACTTGCTAGCCGTGTGGGTCAAGCGTCCACTGTAGTCCTGAGTTCTGTCCGTCGCTGGTTCGAGCCCACGGGATGACGAACTTATTATCAACTAAAAAATTCCCCTTCGGTAACATATATGAAAATATATTATTTCCGAGGTAGAGCGAATTGGATATTAAAGGACGTTTGTAGCTTAATGATTGTATATGAATCACGGTGATGTGATAAAAAGTCATATATCAATATATATATATATATATATATATATATATATATATATATATATATATATATATATATATATATATATAGACAAAATCCACGAATGAAAGAGAAACAATGGAGTGCTGCGAGGCCCTTTCGACTATTGTCCTTTACTTAGCACTCCATTGTTTCGCTTTCCTTCCAGGATTCTGTCTTTATATATTCATCACGTTCCATATTTTCGTGATTCAGTTATACACGCGCATATATATATATATATATATATATATATATATATATATATATATATATATATGTATGTATGTATGTATGTATACATATATATACATAAACGTTTAATGTGTAATATAGCAAGGCCTAGCACTGTCATTTACAACTTCTTATACCTCCAATAGCCCAAGTAACTTTGGACAAGAGAACGTCTCCCAAGCCGATGTACTCTCTCTCTCTCTCTCTCTCTCTCTCTCTCTCTCTCTCTCTCTCTCTCTCTCTCTCTCTCTCCCTTCTGGAATGCAGTCTTGGAGCTTGATTGAATTACAGAGTCAAGTGGATTTCCGTTGCGTAAGCAGTGATGGGAAAAATGACAACTTGACATTTACTCATGGCGCGTGTAATGATGGTGGGATATGGAGTGGTTTCCAGGCTCTCTCTCTCTCTCTCTCTCTCTCTCTCTCTCTCTCTCTCTCTCTCTCTCTCTCTCTCTCTCTCTCTCGTTTTTCCTATCATTTCATTTACTGTAATCTGTATGCCGCTGGTTTTTGGAATTTATAAGATGGCTAATTTTTACCTTTGATAACAATCACGTATACCGTATTCTGTTTGCCTATAAAAAAATTAATGAACATATTTTGGAAACAATTAACGTAAGAAAGTTAACATGATTACTAACTAGAAACTAATATATGACGTTTTGCAGGGCAGTACTTACGCTGTGTGAGGGAGGAGTGGGATAAATCACTATGACGTCGGTAGATGCTTATGCTTCGACAAAGAATTGAACGGATAGCCTATTGCCGTCTGTCTGTCGGTAATTCATTAATAAATTTCTGCTTCACACCGGGATCGAACTTAGGTCTTTCAATTGAAAGGCAAGGGCACAACCTACCGGACCGGACAGGTCGTAAAAGAAGTTGAAACCTAAATACCACTGCACCCAAGGCCTTTTACCCGGGCAGGCTTACTGCCTCGCATACCGGCCACTTTAACTCAACTTCCCGACCCAGCAGTGACCCAATTGAAAGACCTGGGTTCGATCCCGATGTGAGTCAGAGATTTATTTCTGTTCCACACGTTGATATAGTGTGCGTTGATTACTTCGATCATATTCACTAAGTAGGGGTAAGTCATTAAACATGAAATGTGGCCGTGTCCTTTCATACATAGATGATCGCCATCCTGGGTGTGCGCATTGATAAGTTGTGAAGAGCTGTTGGGTTTCAGATCTCTCTTACACCAGTGAGTCATAACCAGATCCTTGGACGTGATGCTTCATCCTCGACAGATTTCGAAGTCTTTGTAGTAAACCAGGCAAAGCATCAGTGGTGAGTCACTTAATGAAACCAGCGTTTCTTTCTTTGTTTGTTTATTCATTTATATACTTATTTTGATAAACGTTGCATTATTGGGTCTGTCTTCCTCTGTTATTCAGGTATTCAGTGCTGTCGGTCAGTTGCTGATTCTGGTCTGGAAAACAGGGAATCCCAGAATCATAAAGGATATTTTTTTGTTTCCTCCCCTTGCAATTGTTTGAATTCGAATGCCTTTGATCCAATTATTGATTCGGGTGGGGGGAAGGCGGGTGGGGGAATGCAATTGCGTGCATGAAGTCATCGCACGTAAATTAATTTCATTTATGGGCCTCTCTGTTCTCGATCAGCCTCCCCCTCCCTTTTGGGGAATGAAAATTTACCACCACGTTTTAAATGCCAAAGTAACAGTGCTATTGTCCTATTGTGAACATGTACTTCAGTCTGTATGCTTTTGTTTAGGCTTGTTAAACCATCCCCCACCCCCCGCAAGTGCGAAAGCGCGCGCGCACACACCTTTTTCACGGGTTTCAACAAGAGTGTTTTGTCATATGCTAATGCTTTTATTTTATCTCATTATGGATTTCACCCTTCATATCATTGGTGCATTGTCGGGAAGGGAGGGGAGGGAAAGGAAAGGAAAACAGAAAAAGAAAGGGTGGGAGGGAAGAGGTGGAGGGGGAGGGGAGGGGAAAGGACGAAGGGAGGGAAGTCTCCGAGGTCTTTGTTGGAGCTCAAGAATTGGAAGTCCTGGGCTCAGGCTAATGGGGAGACCTTGTGTGACGTTCCTCGGCCTGGTTCTCTTACAGTGCTCTGAAAGGGAGACGTTGTTGGCATGCTCGGGATGATCTGATCACTGTAGAGAGAGAGAGAGAAATGTTATTATATTTACACCAGACGTATGTTAAGGAATCCTGAGGGTTTTTTTTTTTCAAGAAAGAGAGAAAGTTGCTCGTAGCTTTCTCTCCCTGCGAGTACTGTACTTTTGACTCTTTCACTAGTTTCCCCAGTTTATCGTCACGATCCCCAATCGGTAGTGAACTATCTGCAGGCATTAATCATATCAGAAGCTCACACCTACCACATTTACTGTCCTTTCTCAGGCTGCAACTCACTTCAATCGACTATATACTACGTATTCACGTCACTGCGTAAACTTAGGCATAATTGGATTAAACGGAACTCTCTCCAGCCCCGGGGGTTCGAACTCGGCCGAGCTTCTCTCTCTCTCTCTCTCTCTCTGCTGAAATGGAAGATCTCAGAACGCCCTGTGAATGTCGTCTGTGTGTCGGAAACGGTGTTTTCTTTCGCACACTCTTCCTTAGCCCAATATCTAAACACTAGACTTTGCCTTAGCCATGATTACCTGTCTGTTATCGGCCCAGGGTCTCTCTCTCTCTCTCTCTCTCTCTCTCTCTCTCTCTCTCTCTCTCTCTCTCTCTCTCTCTCTCTCTCTCTCTCTCTCCAGCAGATGCAGTGCAATTGCTTGGGCAAGGCAAAAGGGAGTTCCCGGTACCTCGTAGGATCGGATTTTTTTTTATTTCATCCAGCAAATCGCAGTTTTTATAATGTTTTTTTACCTGTCATTCGTCTTAGGTTATGTACGATTGTTTTATGTCTCGCTGCAATAATGAACTTTTAACCTTTTTTAAAATTTGTTACTTTGATTGCATGTTCTTATATTTTGTTAGAAATGAATCACGGCCCTTGATTGCCTTCTCTACTTTTGTTTTAGAGCTGATGGCATTAGAGCATTCGGTATTTGAAAACAGAAGAGCTTTTATTATTGTTATTATTATTATTATTATTATTTTTTTTTCCTCACAGTCAGCCTATTCGACTGGGTGGTTTTTATAGTGTGGGGTTCCGGTTTGCATCCTGCCTCCTTAGGAGTCCATCACTTTTCTCACTATGTGCGATGTTTCTAATAGCACGCTCTTCTGCATAAGTCATGGAGCTACTTCGGCAGCTAATTTTTCCTGGTTCCTTTTCAGGGCTCTTGGGATCGTGCCTATTGTTCCTATGATTGTGGGTACAA
>NC_089756.1:4280497-4285497 GCF_040412425.1 Macrobrachium rosenbergii | reverse complement strand
TGTTGTTTTCTTTGGGTAAGAACCCTGCTGCCACATCTACCAGTATCCAGTTTTTAATACCTTACTTTATAACACACGAATCAATAAATGAGTAGTTTAAAGTTTTTAGCATGTTTTGATGTACTTACACGTTCACATATTGTGATTTTAATTTTATTTGTAAATAAGATGAGAAATCGCATTTATAAACGTGACAAATGCTTCGAAAGACGCTGCCACTTTTCTTGTAACCTTTGACAGGCGATATGAAGGTGGGCCAAGCCTATTAAACCATGAAGTTTATCTCTTAAGCTACCCTTTGGATAAGCCCGACCGCCCGGTCTAGCTGAGAACTTAATTACGCGCCAAAAAGAATGACTTCTTCCTTTAGTTTACCGAGAACAATAGTCAGTAGTGAAATTAATTCATTCCTTCAGAAAGTACGCTGTGATACGGTTGATCATGGAAGAGTTTCCAAGCGGTCATCTGCCAGGAAAAGCCCGACGAATGGCTTATTACGTTTATAAGTACTTCGTCACAGAAAAACTGAATGGCGGTCCACTTCGTGATATATCGCAAGCAGTTCTCTGTGCCACTGAGGCAACAAAGTTGAGCGAAGCTACCATTCATCGTTGTTGCAAAGAGGCAAGTGAGTCTGAGGAAAATGATGCAACTCCGCCGTTCAGCAACAAGAAGAAACGGAAAAGGTCAAAACCTGTGACAAACATAGACGATTTTGATAAATGTACTTTGCGGAGAATTGTTCTCAATTTCTATGTCAGAGAAGAAAAACCCAATCTTGATAAAATCCTGTGTGAATTTAAAGAAAATACGGAATTCAGCGGAAGTAAGGAATCTTTGCGCATAATTTTAAAAGAAATGGGTTTTAAATACGGAAGAGTGGACGGAAAACCATTTCTTCTGGAACGGCCTGATGTGGTTAGTGCAAGAACAGCATTTCTAAGGAAAATGAAAATTATTCGAGAAGGGAGTGATTCAGTGATATACATAGACGAAACTTGGGTAAATCAAAACTATACAGTGAATCATTGCTGGATGGATACGAATTCAAAAAAAGCAACGGGAGTGAAACCGCCTACTGGAAGAGGAAAAAGACTCATCATTCTGCATGCTGGCTCTAAGGAAGGATTTGTACAAAATGCAGACTTAGTGTTTGAATCTAAAAATGATGGTGATTACCACCATCAAATGAATTCTAAAATGTTTGAAGAATGGTTCAAGTATCAACTTCTTCCAAATATACCGCCATCGTCTATCCTTGTTTTGGATAACGCCTCATATCATTCCGTACGAATTGACACACCTCCGACAATGGCAGACAAAAAAGACGTTATGAAGGAGTGGCTAAAGAATAAGGGTGCAAATCCAAGTGATAATTTGAACAAGTGTGAATTACTGGAAATGGTCAAATCACTGTTGTATGGAATCAGAAATGATTATGTTATAGACAGAATGGCACGAGACAATGGACATCAAGTGTTTAGGTTACCTCCATATCACTGTAAATACAATCCCATTGAACTGATTTGGGCCCAAGTAAAGACCTATGTGGCAAAAAGAAACAGTTTTAAAATGGCTGATCTTAAACCTCTCGTCAAAGAAGTAATTCAGTCTGTGACGGCTGAAAACTGGGCAAATGCAGTTAAACATTCCGAAAATTTGCAAATAGCCGATGCTGCAAAAGATATCTGTATCGATAAATATATTGACTCGTTCGTTATTGAACGAAGGTCATCTGACGACGAAGATTCTTCGTAATGTACATTTTGTATATAATCATATTATTGCAATTCCTGTGGTAATTACTGTAAATAAATTATTTCTCTCCCAATGATGAGTTTATGTGCAACAACCTTATAAAAAGTAAAAATTGTTACATGCATTAGATTTATGAGTTATAATCAATCTTTTTTTTACACTATGTTTTCATTTCTGTATGTCATATATTTTTCAGAAGAAAATGTCATAAGAAATGATGCATAGTAATGGCCGATTTTTTTACTTTAAATGCAAAACAGTTTTAGATAAAATGCCATGTATTTTATGCAAAACTTGAAAGGTATACATTATAAAAACATAAGAGAATATTACAACCTTAAAAGTTATAACCAAATAGAATGGAGATCAATGAAATTGTAGTCAAGAGAGAATAAGGCAGAATACTGTGTGGTTTTAAAGATAAAATATACTATGAAAAAGGAAATGAAACTAAAGTAAATCATAACTTGATGAATGAAGATTAGGGAAACTTAAAATACAGGGCAATGAAATGCAAAATGTTACAAACTTGTTTAGAAATGGACAGTATGGCAGACGGAAAAGTTAAATAATAAAAAAAAAAGAATAAATATAAGGTACTCTACTGACGAGATTATATGAAAATGTCATAAGACAATAAATGGTAATTACAGATTTTCATTACTTTTAATGAAAAAAATCATCAAATAAGATATGTAATGTACGTAAAATTTACAGGTAAAAGTCATAGCAAATATAACAATAAATAAAGTCTCCAAAGTAATAACCAAATGGAATGGGGATGGAGTTAACGGATTAGGATTTATACGGTCACTTCCATTGAGTACTGTCCCAAATATTGCCCTACTGGGAGATGGCTGAAGACTTAAGAAGGGGACGATTTAAAGGTTAAGAGAGAAGTGGCAGCAGCGCTTTTCTCAAGGAGGTAAACAATCTATCAGTTTAGATCTGTCGAACTATAGTACTTAACCTATTTCATGCACTCAATAATAAGTAACCTCGTAAACAATGTAATGCAGTTAGTCCACCTTAAAGAGGCAATACAATGAAGTATTTGTGGGCTTGCATTAGATGATGCCACAATATTTTGCATGTCAGAACGGTGCTACGTCGAGGCACAAACATCTACGCAGGCCGAGAGGCACTGTCATAAGTACATGATAATTAAATCTTCAGCTTACATTACTCATGAGCCCTGGGCTTTTAATTACAAGGAAAAATGATAGGTACAAAGAAGGAAGTATCTTACTCCTTGGTGGATGCCAGGGTTGGCACACCGAAATACGACACTTATTCTGGAAAGGAGTGCCAAGTTTTGTGGGGGGTTAACAGTAATCTACCGAAGGTTACTACAAGTGATGACTAGGCAGGGCATCAGGTGTCTTGTTATCTGTCCCCTTTTTGTGTTCGATCCTCCAATTATAATCTTGGAGGTCGATACACCAGAGCATTAGGCGCTTATTTTGATTTCTGGAGGTAGTAAGATACTTAAGGGGGTTATGATCAGCTAAAATAGTTAGATGGAACTTATGATCCGTGTGATAACACACAAGTTGCCTCATAGCCAGGATCATACCCAAGAGTTCTTTCTTTATGGTGCTATATTTTAACAGGGCAGAATTTAGCTTTTTGGAATAGTAGGCTACCGAATACCTAACTCCGCCCTTCTCTTGGAACATGACTGCACCAATACCAACATCACTGGCCTACTTTTGTGCTTGTTTATGGGGTTTATGCTAAAAGTTTGTTTCTAGTCTTGCAACCAGCTTTTTGCAAGGCTAATTGGCTGATAGTTATAATTGCAGGTTTCTTGCAATGATGCAACTGCCAGATCCTGGCAAGGTCGCCACTGGTATGGTTTTGAGATGGCCCAGAGGTCAACTTGGTTGAATTAAGGCCACTGAATGATTTTAACTGAAGATTCACAGAAAAGCCAGGGACAAGGATCAAGGATAATCCAGGGTGGAGAGTAACATTCCTGGTGGACGTGGCTTCAATAAAGACAATCTCAAGCAGATTCCTTTTCCGACAGTCGTTGACCTTGTAGATTATCGAATTTAAATACTAAGTTAATTTCATTCCTGCAGTGCCCATTTTAAAAACTACTGATATTAACTTAGTATTTAAATATAATAATATTTTGAGAAATAAACTAATTAAGAATAGCCCACCCAATTCAAACAGTATTGTATACAGTATTCCTTGCAAAGAATGTAGTAAGATTTATATTGGTCAAACATCAAAAGGACTAAAAGTAAGAAGCTCCCAACACAAATATGCCATTTCAAGAGTCTTATCAAATAATGGCGTTACGGATCATTGGCTTAAGACAGGCAATGCCATGAACTGGGACAAGTCATCGATAATCTACAAGGTCAATGACCGTCGGAAAAAGGAATCTGCTAGAGACTGTTTTTCTTGAATCCACCTCCATCAGGAATGTTAATCTCCACCCTGGATTATCCCTTGATCCTTTGTCCCTGTTTTTTTTGTTTAAAGAACATGCTGCCCAGATTAACAAACTGTAACCCTGTCCCCCTTTCTGTTTTTGTATATAAAGCTTTATCAACTTTTGTATTCAGTGTGAACTTGAAAATGCAGAATAAACTACAAAAGTACCTGTTTAAAGTACCAGTTTTCACTCACATTTGTGATATTCTCAAGCACACATTCCTTCGTGCTGCACTGTATATATGTATATATATATATATATATATATATATATATATATATATATATATATATATATATATATATATATATATATATATATATATATTTATATAATTATATATATATATATATATATATATATTTGGGGTTATATGATATCTAGAGATTTTTACAGTCCGGCAACGGAAACTTTATTTATTTGGCCTTGGAGTTCTGACTTACGTAAAGGGAAATCGTAAAAAACAAAGAACAAGGGATGGTTTTAGGAGCTGAAGGCTCTACTTCTTGAGAGAATGTTACGTAAACACTTCGGTTAAATTAAGAAATTATATTTACAGAAAAGAACCAAAAGGAAAATGGTTAATTGAATTATTAGGAGGCTTGCAACTCCTGAAGGTCTTTCTACTGAAGTCTTGAATGATGGCAAGGCACAGTCCAAGATGAGTCCACAGCAACGGCCCACTGCAATAAAGAGTTACACATCACACGCCAGTAAAGGAAAATATAACGCCTACAATGACTCGAGGCTGCACTGATGATGCCAACGACTCAAGGAGTGAATGAACACT